>NC_138738.1:41097700-41260200 GCF_965113295.1 Leuciscus leuciscus | reverse complement strand
TGAACTTAACGCGCAAAGTTTCATGCTGAGCGTTTCGTTTTCGCGTTTCGCTTATTGCATTAGCTTAAACTGTCACAGCTCTTGCATATTGTCCTCCTATTGTTAGTTTAACTGTAAATCGCTTTGGATAAAAGGGTCTGCTAAATGACTAAATGTAAAAATTGGCTTGACATTGGACATTCGCACATTTAGGGACCGTCTCTAAAGTTGCATACAACATTGGCATACACGTTTCTAACTTCAATAGCAAACTTAAATTTATTTGAATAAATATCAAAAATCCAAAGGGTGCGCATTATGCCTGACACTAAATTAACACTTTACAGTTGGTTTTATGACTGTAAGTCGTTCTATTCAAATGCTATCGGAGTTAGAAACGTGTATACCAAAGTCGTATACACTTTAGAGACGGTCCCTAAATGTGCGAATGTCCAACATCAAGCCATCTGTATGCCAATCTATCACTGGGAAACGCTCAGCATTAAGCTTTACGCGTTATTCTGAGTCCATCTGCTTGCCTGCGAGTTTGGTCTTTTACATCACTGTAGTCCATTAAGCTACGTTAAGCGTTGTATATGTCCAGCAGGGGAATCCTTAAGTATTGAGGGAAACCCTAATAGCCTGCATGCAGCACATCGCCACAATATAAAGTTAAGGCAACTAAACAACCAAGAGAAATATATGTCAACCTCAAAAATGTAACATTGGATCTGTATATCCGCATCGGGGAATAACATTATAATCTCGTTCACGGTAGAGAAAGATGCATGTAACGTTAGGCTGCACAGGAAAAGTAACCGTGAAGACACTGAATTTAACATAAAACAGCCGTCATAATAATCACAAATACACTTACATTGCTGTAAATGAGTTTTATGAATGAATGACTTGTTCTAACTGTTGCTGGTCTTCAACAAGCGCTTTTGCACCATCTGATGGTGAGGTCGACTAACAGCAGATGGAGAGTATGCTCGGCAATCTACTGCTTTTCCTGCAGTTCCTGGACATCAATGTTGAATTTACTGTCGAATTTGAACCACTGAATTTGTGGAAGCGAATTTGCAAAGCGAAATAAAATGGACCGAAAATTGCCTGTTGAATATTATTGGTTGTATTTTTAAACAGTTTGAATATTTTGGAAGTGAAATATGAAAGGTGAATATGGATTATTGAATTTTTAATAATGAAAAGGTGTTTGAAATGTTTTTAATTGAAATATTCACAGCTTAAATATTCAACCATGTTGAATTTCAGCCCATAAAAATGTAAGCACTAAAAATACAATGCATTAAAATGCAAGCATGGTTAATGCAATGCCTATTTTTTTCAAGTAGTGCAATTCAACAGGCTTTTTATTTCAAAAACATTTGACATTATTCTACTTCCATAGTGCACAGAGTTTTAGTGTCAGTACTACATCAAACTACTATATCATTGTGAATATAATGTATAATAATGCAATGGGGGAATATTTGTGGGTCCTGATAATGCCAAATGTCTGATGTTACCAGTTACCAGTCTGATGTTAAAGTGGCCGACATTATTTTAAATATCTAGTCAGAGTTCAAGCATATTCATCTAAAATAAATCTGTGTTTTTTCAGCTTCAGAATCATGAATATTGTTGTTCTGGTGTCTCTATTGTCCTGTACTTTGGGTTTCAGCACCAAGTCCAAGACTATTCATTTACACACACAATGTAAAACCAAATTTAGCATTTTAATTAACAGTACAATTTTTTTTTTTTTTTAACCTTTTATCATATGTCTTAGAGAATCGCAATAATATTGTGTCGTGATATAAATCGAATCGTGACATGAGGGTATCGTTACACCCCTAGTATTTATTCATATTTTTTATGTTTTTATAGGTTTTAATAAGATTGTGTTGTTTCTAAAGTGCTACTAACACACATGGATCTGTATGCCATGACTCTGTGAAGCGTCTGCATGTTCAGGTGTGTGACCCTGGATCACGTCACCAGTCTCGAGTCGCACGGGTATACATGTGGCGATAGCCAACTAAACGTATGGGGCAAAATTTTTATTTTATGGCAAAAATCATTAGGATTTTAAGTAAAGATCATGATCCATGAAGATATTTTGTAAATTTCTTACCTTAAATATATCAAAAATGTATTTTTTGTGAGTGAATGCAGCACAATCGCCAACAGAAATGTAGAACTTTAAAGGAGATTTTCTCAATATTTCGATTTTTTTGCACCCTCAGATTCCAGATTTTCTAATAGTTGTATCTCGACCAAATATTGTCCTATCCTAACAAACCACACATCAATGGCAAGCTTATTTATTGAAATAAAATAAAATTGACCCATAAGACTGGTTTTGTGGTCCAGGGTCACAGATGCGGTGTATAGTCGGCAGTGAGGGTGGCAGTGAATGATCGTTACGGTGGACGAGAGACCCGTGGCACAGATGCCATATATAACAGCGGCCCGTTACACAGATGCCAGCTGACCCGTAACTAAAGCTGCCAGTGCTTCCAAGCCCTCGCTCGGGTGAACACACGCTCACAGCGTTTATGACGACAGAGAGAGAGAGAGTGTCTTCTGTGTCTGACACACAGATCAATTATATGGATTAATAAAGGCCTCTCGTACGATAACATGCATCTTCTGCAGAGAATATCTGTTTGTGCATCATTTTTTTTAGTCTTTGATTTTGTGTGTGTGTGTGTGTGTGTGTGTGAGGCATCATCGTGTTATGAGCATGAACGCTCGGCATAATTCTTGTCAACTGTTTGTTAATCAGAACTGAACATCATCTATGCTGTAGCATTGTCACGATACTGGAATTTCCAACTTTGATATGATACCTTGAAAAATATTGATATTCGATACCATTTTTGACATATTTTGGCATGCAAAATAATGTATCATGATATTTTTTTTATAATTTGGGTAATTGTGTAGTAATAGCTTACACACACTGCACAGGGAGGCTTTATTTGAATCGTTGAACTACATTTAGAAAAAAAGGCAAGTAAACAGTCCGTAATAAAATAAGAACAATTTAACAAATTGCAAACAATAGCACAAATAATATACAATAGAATAAAGAGACTAAATTAAACATGACTGAGTTTTTCTGGCAGGTCTAAGAGTAGCATTGAGGTAAGAAATACTACAGGAATTAAAGTAATCAAATGTAAAATATTAAGTACAGATTAATGATTATAAATAGTTATTCCGTCGAGCAGTGAGTGACAGTGAGTTTATTAGGCTACTGTCACTTTAAGAGCGTGTGCACTGATCCAGTACACTGTTACACAACATGTGTGTGAATGCGTCATGAAACTGAAATGATCTACAAAACGGCTTCTGAATGAATTCTGTACATTCGGCGCTTCAGGCTGATTCATAAATATCTGGAACAGTAATAATTATGGATAATTGCAGACACTGAAGGAGTGTTTTAAAGCTGCTGAATTCTGAAATGTAGCTCATAAATGTTCGTTGTGGTTCACGGGAAGATCTCAGAGCTATAAATACCAGGATGTGTCTTTCACTGCGTCTCTCCTCGTTCATCTCCCTCTCTCCCTCTCTCTCCGTTCTCATCCCACTGCCATGTAGGGAAGAGATGCTGGAGGAGGAATGCACACTTGACAGAACAGTGTTTTCCCCCGCTCTCTCTCTCTCGCTCTCTCGCTCTCTCTACATCTCTCTCTCTCTCTCTCTCTCTCTCTCTCTCTCTCTCTCTCTCTCTCTCTCTACCTCTCTCTCTCTACATCTCTCTCTCTCTCTCTCTCTCTCTCTCTCTCTCTCTCGCTCTCTCTCTCTACATCTCTCTCTCTCTCTCTCTCTCTCTCGCTCTCTCTCGCTCTCTCTCTCTCTACATCTCTCTCTCTCTCTCTCTCTCTCTCTCTCTCTCGCTCTCTCGCTCTCTCTCTCTCTACATCTCTCTCTCTCTCTCTCTCTCTCTCTCGCTCTCTCTCTCTCTCTCTACATCTCTCTCTCTCGCTCTCTCGCTCTCTCTCTCTCTACATCTCTCTCTCTCTCTCTCTCTCTCGCTCTCTCTACATCTCTCTCTCGCTCTCTCTCTCTCTCTCTCTCTCTCTACATCTCTCTCTCTCTCTCTCGCTCTCTCTACATCTCTCTCTCGCTCTCTCTCTCTCTCTCTCTCTCTCTCTCTCTCTCTCTCTCTCTCTCTGCAGTGATGTGACGTGTGTTTCTCAGATAGATCAGCAGTTTAGCTCAGAATCTCTCCAGAGGAAACTCATCAATGGCTGAATCTCATGAAAACATTTTAGCTCAAAATTGAATTCTGTTTTGCATTAAGAAAATGGCCGGTTTTCTCAGATTCAGATTTTTCTGAAAACTCACTTTCATTAATGTAATGCAAGAGGTGGTATTTGTTAAATTGTCTAATGTATGCTGATTAAAATTATATATATATATATATATATATATATATATATATATAATATATAAATAATACAGTAAATGCCATACTTTTAAAATCCCAAAATGTTCTTAATATATATTTTTATTTTCTTTATGCAAAATGTATTTTTTAGTTTTAGCACATCTCAATACTATTCCATACTGTAAAAAACACTCTTTTTAATGCAAGAATTAGTATGTTATACAGTATAGTCTGATTTTTGCTGATATATATATATGTATGTAAATGCATAATGCCACAATGTAAACAAAAAACCTAGACTGTCCTAAAATAGATTTTTATTTTCTTTATGCAAAAAATATTTTGAATTAAAGCCTTTGTTACTGTAAGCACATCCCCAATAATTATTGTCCTGTAAAAAAAAATCCCTTTCATTAATGCAAGAATAATATGGTAGAATGTTATATTGTCTAATCTGTCTCATTAAAATATTAACTTTTTTATTAATACAGTTAATGCATAATGCCACAATATAAAAAAAAACTAAACTGTCCTTAAATAGATTTTCTTTTCTTTGCAAAATGTTTTTTCTTCTCCCTTTTTGATATTTGGTGTGAAATATGAGCTAAATGTGTTTTGATGGAAATCACTGAACTAATGCACAATCATCCAGTGCATTAACACTGATTAAACTAAACGTGATGTTTAACGATTATAAAGAGAGGGTTTTGTAGCCGACGTGGGAGTTTAGCTCAGTAAGTGCGTGCGCTGCGCTAGCTTCATCTTCTAGCGTATGCGTTTGAGGCCCGTGCGCTAAATTATGCATGAGGGCCTCATTAATATTGAACAGCTGCTGGATCCGCTCGTCACCAGGAAAGAGAGAAACGTAATCTCTCTCCGGCTCTCAGTGGCATCATCTCATCCGTGAGAGGAGGAGTTCTTTCTCTCTCTCCGTTCCAGTTGATTTCACTTTTCCTGTGTTAATCGAGCTGTTTTTCAGTCCGAGTCGGTGGATCTCGGGTGTTTAACGCTGTCGGTGTGTGTGTGTTTGTCCTCAGGGTTCACAGGACTCGATGGGAGCTCAGGAGGGTGTCGTCGCCCCGTTCTCCTCGTTCCCCCCCCCTCCACCTCCTCCCCCTCAGAACGGCCTGGCGCTGGAGTTCGGGGGCGGCTCAATTTACCCCGCAGGGGGTCCGAGCGAGGCCCCGGCAGGAGTTATCAGCAACACCCCCATCTCCAACCCCAGCACTCAAGTAAGTGCTAAAGCTCTTCTGAGCAAATGCTGACATCTGATCTCTCGCACCATTGGCCAGCTGGAACAACAACACACGTGTCCAACGACTTCCTCTCGGACTGTCGCAAACCATTGTGGTTTTGTGTATTCATCAATTCAATTCACGTTTATTTTGTGTTGCGCTTTTCACAATACACATCATTTCAAAGCAGCTTTACAGAAAATGTCCATTATAATTTAGAGTGATCTGGGTAACACTTTATTTAACAGTGTCTTTGTTACATATATCACATGTACTTACCATAGTAAAAACTGTAAATGATGCAACTAACCCTCAACTAAATCCTAACCCTATAGTAAGTATATGTGGTTAATTATTATTACTCAGGACTTAAATCTATAATACCGTCATCTGTTATCAGAGGTAATGAAGTTATGTATTTCAGAAATGTTCATATACAAAATCACAGTTAGCTAAAATTTTATTAATTTAAACAATAATTTGGCCAGCTGGAACAACACCACGCGTGTCGAACGTCTTCCTCTCGGACTGTCGCAAACCATTGTGATTTGTATATTCATTAGGGTTTGGGTTTCGCTTGAATTTTAACGATTCCAATTTCGATTCTGCTTATCGATTTCTTTTCGATTCCTAATTTTGATTCCAATAAGGTAAAAACAAAACAAAAACTTGTATATCATTCACATTTAGTCTTATTGCAAAACATTTAATTGTAGCTGAATATCATGAACACAAATCGACAGGCTAAAGAACTCTTACACAAGGAACGTTTGCCTGTGGTTTAAAAACACCGTAGAAGAACGACTAGCAGAACTAATATAAATCTCAAGCATTATTAAAGGCAAGTAAACACTCAGTTATTAAAAAAGAACAAGTAAAGAATTAGCAATCGCAAAAAAAAGTTACAAATGAACTCAGAAACTGTAATCGAATGTAAAATAACACTGCGCTTTATGAGTAAAATACACATTACAAATATAGTTACAAGAGTTATTCAGTCAAAAACAAGTGAATTGTCTTTCTTTTGTTTGATTAGTGTTATTATACAGATGTCACTTTAAGATTTGCCCAATATACCGCGAGTCGTCTAGAATTGAATTGTTTAAAGTCATATTAAATAAATGCTCACAAAGGAATCAATGAGGAATCGAAATAGAAATTTTATAAGAAGTATCTGATTCCTTTCCTCAAGTATTAGATTCATGAATTGAATATTGCATATTCTTCCAACCCTAATATTGGTGTGTGTGTGTGTGTGTGTGTGCCAGCTGTCAGACGGCTCTCCTCAGGCGGACGGTCAGTGTGTTTCTGCCGGTGGTTCGGGCAGTGAAGACTCCGAGGCCAAAGGGACCCCGAAACGCCTCCATGTGTCCAACATCCCCTTCCGCTTCCGGGACCCGGACCTGCGGCAGATGTTCGGGGTAATACAGGCTTTTATGGCTTATTCATCAGATGCTTTTACAAACAACAAACTGTGACGTGTAAAAGGGACAATTCTGCCCCCTGGTGACCGACATTATTAGTCAAGTCAAGTCGCCTCTATTTATTTATACAGCACTTTTTACAGCACAGATCGTTTCAAAGCAGCTTTTCTGACATAACAGGAAAATAATGCAACTAAGTTTGTTTCTAGAAGAAAATAGTGCCACAGTCCAGCTTAAGTAGTTTTTGTTAAAGTGATTGTTGTAAATGCAGCTCTTCTTTTATAATAGCATGACTCAAACAGCTGTGTGTTTATGTTGAGCATTCTCTCTCTCTTTCTCTCTCTCTCTCTCTCTCTCTCTCTCTGTGTGTGTGTGTGTGTGTGTGTGTGTGTGTGTGTGTGTGTGTGTGTGTGTGTGTGTGTGTGTGTGGTATTTTAGCAATTTGGAAAGATTCTGGATGTGGAGATCATTTTCAATGAGAGAGGCTCAAAGGTAAGAAACAGTTTTCAATCAAATGCATTTAAACTAGTGCTGGGCAATGATTAGTCACATCCAAAATGAATGTTTGGGTTTACATAATATATGTGTGTGTACTGTGTATAATTGTTTTGTATATATAAATACACACATGCATGTATATATTTAAGAAAAAATGTTTATATAAAAAAAAAACATTATATATATATGCCATCTGAAATTTTCTTCTAGAATGATCATTTTTATCAGGCTCGTATATTTAAGGTTCAATAATTTCACTTAAATGGCCATGCAAATTACTTATTAATTGTCATTTAAGTGAAATCACTTAACCTAATTATACAAGCTTTATAAAAATTTCAGATGGCACTTAGAGGCTTTTGCATCTGAACTCTTCATATATATATATATATACACACAGTATTATACATGCAAATATTTCTTAAATGTATACATTCATGTGTGTATTTATATATACAAAAACAATTATACACACACATATATTATATAAACACAAACTTTTATTTTGGATGTGATTAATTGCCCAGTACCAATTTAAATATAAAGTAGAGTATAGTGAGATGTTGTTACACTAAAGGAACAGTTCACCCAAATGAACTAAAATCATCATTTACTCGTCATGATTCTGATGTTTAGGAGAACGCTCTGTCTAATACAGTGATGTCAGATGGTGACTTGTAAGCTGACACTGAGGGAAAGTCACATGAGTTTATTGTTGTGCATCGAGAGATTTATTCAGTAAATGTGTTTCAATTGTAGTTTAAGCGCATTTGGTCTTATAGGATATAGAAATGATTTGTCTCAGTTAAGGCCATTTTTAGAGTTTTTGCATATCATGCATTTCCATTTTTATCCCAAAATGTGCATAAAGCTCCAAGAACAACAAAAACCCATAGCAGTCCATTTTACTCGTGTATATTCTGAAGTCACATGATGCTTTTGTCTGAGAAACAGAATAAATGCTGATTCATTGAATACTGTCAGACTTCTGTTGTACAACTGTACAGCGTGAACGTTCTGCTGAACATCTGGTTTCGTGCTCTACACGCTCGGAGCAGTTTTGGGTGAATCGTTCCTTTAAGCCGAGTGTGTTTCAGAGGTCATACGCTTCATGTGTGTGTGTGTGTGTTCCTCTCCGTGGTGCTCCAGGGTTTTGGTTTTGTGACGTTCGAGACGAGTGCGGATGCAGAGAAGGCGCGCGAGCGTCTCCACGGGACCATCGTGGAGGGACGGAAGATCGAGGTGAGAGTCTTTCTCTTTCTGATGTTCTCATTTCACACCTTAACTGACCTAATGTGTCCTGGACGATGCTCAGCTGTGTGTGTGTGTGTGGCATTATGGGAAATGTGTGTGTGAGCTTAGCAATGCATGGTTGCATCTCTACTGCAGTCCACTGTAGATTCTGAGTTTCTCGGCTGTTTTTGGATTGGTTGTTGTCTGGCTGAGTGTTGGTTATTAACAGCATGTGATTATTTTTATTGATTTGTTTATTTGTTTTGAGTTCATCATGTTTTGTACTGAGCATGCTCACAGTTAGCCAATCACATGCGTGCGTTTGATGCTGTCTCTGTTTCTCCTGGTTTGAATGGCTTTTTTGTTCATAAAACATTTGCTTGGATTCTTACGACACTTGAGGACTGTCCGATGATTCTGAATGCTTTTCACAAATTTGGTGTTGTACCCTTTTATATGGCATTCGTGTGCATACTGTGAGAAAACGGCTCACTTTTCAGATGCTTGTGTACTTGTTTTTTAGTGCATTTGTAGATTGTTCTCTGAATCTGGGAGATGAGACGAAGCTTGTTGCTTGCTGTGTGTGTGTGTGTGTGTGTGTGTGTGTGTGTGTGTGTGTGAGCGGTCGAGTGCTGCATGGAGCCGCGTGTGTTTCCCCTCGTGAGGCCCAGCGTGTTGCAGTGCTGGTTTTTCTGGGTGTTTTAATAGTTCTTGAACTCCTCCAGGGGTTTCCACCTGCATGACCTCGAGACGCTGCCTGTGTGTGTCTCATAGACCGGGGGAAATCATTCGGTTTGTTTTTATTCTTTCTTTTTTTTGTCACCTCAGGCTAAGTCATTTTTATTTCTAAATTAATTGGGAAGTGTGTTTTAATTAGGACTAATGGTAATGTTAGTGTGTAGATCAGGGGTGTCAAACTCCAATGTGCCGGTAATGTTGCGTCATGTGGGTCGAATGTTTTCTTTGTTTCAGTGACCGTCGTCCAGTGCTGTATAACCGACCGCTCGGCTGGGAAACCCGTTAGTAAAGCTGCGTTCGTTCGGTCTCTCTGCCGTCTCTACAAGTATGATCATAAAATAATACAGTATTGCACATTGATCTTATTTTATTATATGGTAAGTAGCTGTTTATTAAGGGGATAATGTACAGTCGGCTACTCTACCAGTCAGAAGTTTTGGATCGGTAAGATTTTTTTATGTTTTTAAAAGAAGTGTATTCTGCTGTCCAAGGCTGCATATTTGATTAAAAATACAAAAAAACACACTAATATAGTGAAATATTATTATAATGTAAATCAGCTGTTTTCTATGTGAATATATAGTAAAGTGTAATTTATTCCTGTGATCAAAGCTGAATTTCAGCATCATTACTCCAGTCTTCAGTGTCACATGATCCTTCAGAAATTATGATTTGATGCTCAGGAAACTTATGATTATTATTATCATTGTTGAAAACAGTCATTTACATTTTTATTTCAGGATTATTTGATGAATAGAAAGTTCAAAAGAACAGCATTTATCTGAAATGGAAAGCTTTTGTAACATTAAACACTACCGTTCAAAAGTTTAAGGTCAGTACGAATTTTTATTTAATTTTTGGGGGGAAATAAATAAAATAAATTAATACTTTTATTAATCAAGGATGAATTAAATGGATCAAAAGTTACTGTAAAGACATTTATAGTGTTACAAAAGATTCTATTTCAGATAAATGCTGTTCATTTGAACTTTGTTCATCAAAAAATCATGAAAAAAAATATCAACATTGATAATAATAATGAATGTTTCTTGATCATCAAATCATCATATTTAGAATGATTTGTGAAGGATCATGTGACACTGAAGACTGGAGTAATGATGCTGAAAATCCAGCTTTGATCACAGGAATAAATTACACTTTACTATATATTCACATAGAAAACAGCTGATTTACATTATAATAATATTTCACAATATTCCTTTTTTTTTTTTTTTTATCAAATAAATGCAGCCATGGACAGCAGAAGAGACTTCTTTTAAAAACATAAAAAATCCTACCGATCCCAAACTTCTGACTGGTAGTGTACATTATCACTTACTTAATAACCAGTTCTGTGGTGAAACGAGATTTATTAATTCCATTCAAATCCCTTTTTTTAATGTAATCAGACAACATTTGTACTCTTGAGATGTTTAGCTGAAGTATCTGAATGTATTTTAGAATTTTTTTGTTTAGTTTTCTTGTTATTTGTTGGATAGCCCTGCATTCAAAAATAGTAAAATGCATAAATACTAACTTCATTCCCTGGAGGCCTCACATGTGAAATCAGTGATTAGGAAATATAAATCGGACAACAAAATTGACAAGTCATCTTAAAAGTGAGCCTCTCCTCAGTCAGTCCAGAGCCGCTCTGAAACACATCCATGTTCTGCATGCAAGACTCATTCAGTAGAGGATTTTGTGGGATTCTTTGCTCGTAACATTTTTCATTTGTCGTCCACAGATTCGGTTTCAAATGTGCACTTGAACCAAAAGCTGCATGCAAATAAAAAGGTTCTACACGTAAGCGTTCATATGTTCTGCTTAATAAGCAAAAAAAAAAAAGGGAATATTCCACCCATATAACCAAAGCTGTGTTTTTAAGCGTAGCATCTTTGACTGTGTTTGGCACCCCTGGTGTAGATGCATGATGCCTGTTGCTCTAGCGCCCCCTGGTGTCGTGGCTGTTTGCATGGGAGCGCAGCGGCGACAGCTTCATTTGGGTTTGCATGAGTCTGATTAGTTTCAGACCATCAGATTCATTGGAAAGCGGGAAACGGGTTTAATAGGCAGCAGCATTTTATATACAAATATATATATATAATGGAATCAGTTTCATTTGGATTTGCTTTTTTGAATGCCATTGAAATATATTTATCATGATATTTTGCTGTATGTAATGACACCCTAATGTTTGTTTGTGTTTTCTGGAGAGCAGATCTGTGGAGAGAGCGATGCACAATCATCAACCTCTTCACTCATCTCTCTCTCTCTCTCTCTCTCTCTCTCTGGCCAGTCTGCACTCTCACTGTGTTTCCTGTCTGTTGCATCACTTCCTGTCCCTGTGTCTATTTATAAACCCTCTGATGTCACTGTCTAGGCCCCTCCCCTGGGTGATGTCATTAGTCCGGCATGTTAGACTCACAGACTGCTCTCTTAGACGTACCTCCATGTCAACTTGCTTCTATTTTGGCCCGTAAAGCTCCAGCTTTTTTGACTCAGTCGCAGATTCGCTCTGTGCTGCATTTCACTACGTGTGTGTGTGTGTGTGTGTGTGCTTGTCGAGTTCCTCTAATCATTCGTCCCTTTCTCCTCCTCCTCTATGACACAGACGAATGCGGCTGCAGGCTCTTTAGCACTCCTAAAGCAACAGATTTGATCACCTGAAGATTTGTCTTGTTGTTGTTTTAAGTCCGTGTGAATGTCTGCCTCAGAGTTTCCCCACGTCCGGTGAAGACTTCTGAGTTCTTCACTGGACTTTGCTTTTTTGTTTTCCTCTCCTCTTTTCTAGTTGTTCACTCATTCTTTGCATTTGGTTTGTTTCTCTTTGGTTTGCTCTTCTCTTTTTTTTCCTTCTTTTTTTGGTTCATTTTTCTCCTTTTTCCTTTCTGTTCCCTTGACGATTTCTGTGTTGTTGTTATTGTTGTCAGTCTCCACGGTAACTGCTCGCGTGTCGTCACGCCGTTTCCTGGCTCATGGTAAGTTTGTGTATGTACGGCTTCATCCCTGATCAATCCCACCAACTCAAACCCCCTGAGATCTAAACTCCAGCCCTCCCCAGCTTTACAAACTGTGGTCTTTCGCTCTTTTGCACTGATTAGCTTGTTGAGGAATCAGAGATGCGTTAAAGCCCTTGCGGAGACGACGGCAGCCCTCGTCCTCGTTACGAAGTTTGGCCGAGCGCATCCAGCTAGTGGCGTCTGTTCGCGGCTAGCGCAATCGCATCTCCTCCCTGAGGTCTGTCCTGATATTCTGTTCATCAGAGGCATGGGGGAAAAGAGCTTTATGAAATCATGTCTATTATAGTCGCTAAGGACCACAGAGTACTGACAGAAATGATATTCCCTCCCCAGTGCTCGCCATTGCTCCTCTTTTCTCCATCGCTCTCATGATCATTAACACTTTTCCCACGCACTGACATGGCTGATATGAGACTGTCACACTAAACCCCTCCATTTCTCTCTTCCACATCATCATCATCATCCATCCATCCATCCATCCAATTATCTATCCTGTGGTTCTAATGAGCTCTCGTTAGGGGGGTGGGCGTTATGACCAGAGTCTCGGACCAACCGTACACATCTATAATATGGGTCACAAATTTTAATTTGGAACTTAATGGGTGCAAACCAACTTATCAGATCATTTATCAGATCATTTAACAGACGAATGATGTAGAATCTGCGTCACTTGACTATAAGCAGACCTGAGGCCGGTTGCACCAGCCGTGTTTAAGCACTGAGTTACAACTTGCACAATGCTTAATATTTTTTGAGATGCACCATTAAACTTATGCCGGGTTCAGACTACACTAAATCAGCCGATCCTCGTTGGGTGTCGTGATTCGTAAATGACAGTGGGTGTCGGGTGTGCAATATTGACAAATTACATCTCTATTTTCTGGGATCATATTAATAAAGCTAATTAGATGATATTTTGCTGAGTGTGTTTGTGTTGGTACCTTTGCAGGTTTAGGACGGCCGTGGACAGAGACTCTTAAAGTTTTGATATTCTTCATGTTCTGTGTGGTGCAGCAGTGACCGAAATGATCTTTTCCAATAAGTTTAAATAAGTCCCTCTGTAGTCAATAATTTTATTAACTCTGATCACCAAAATTACATATTTAAACATTTTTTCCTTGGAAAAAAATTGTATGCGCGGTTCTATGAATATGCAAATGAGCCCCGCCTCCACTCACTCACTCAGCTCAGAGATCCACTGGTTGACGATCACACGTTGATCTGATTGGTTACAAGGTAGTTTGTGATGTCAGAAACACCAGCGATTTCAAACTGTTTCTGGTTCACTGCAGTTTTAAGGAGAAAATACTCAGCAATGGTGTCGACTTATGAATTTACACATGGTTTGTCTTAAAGCATATTAAAAATATAATGTTTTAAACATTAAAACGTTGAATATTGATATTGATGTGAAATTAAAACTGGCAGTAGGTGACAGGAAGTCACTGTTAATAAGTGAGTCATTGAATCATTCATTCAGCCGATGCATTCAAAAAGCTGATTCATTCAGGAAGGAAGCATTTGACTGTCTTAATGAGTGAGTCATTGAATCATTAATTGAACCGATTCGTTCAAACGGATGATTCATTCAGGAACGAAGCATTTGACTGTCTTAATGAGTGAGTCATTGAATCATTCATTGAGCCGATTCATTCAAACGGATGATTCATTCAGGAACGAAGCATTTGACTGTCTTAATGAGTGAGTCATTGAATCATTAATTGAACCGATTCGTTCAAACGGATGATTCATTCAGGAACGAAGCATTTGACTGTCTTAATGAGTGAGTCATTGAATCATTCATTGAGCCGATTCATTCAAACGGATGATTCATTCAGGAATGAAGCATTTGACTGTCTTAATGAGTGAGTCATTGAATCATTCATTGAGCCGATTCATTCAAACGGATGATTCATTCAGGAACGAAGCATTTGACTGTCTTAATGAGTGAGTCATTGAATCATTCATTGAACCGATTCCTTCAAATGGATGATTCATTCAGGAACGAAGCATTTGACTGTCTTAATGAGTGAGTCATTGAATCATTCATTGAACCGATTTGTTCAAACAGCTGATTCATTCAGTAATGAAACACATCCGTGTGTTGCTCAGAGACGCAGTGTGAAGAAAAGGTCATACAGGGCATCTTTATCCTCATATCTTGAATTTTGAGGGCATTATAAATGTATTTTAATAGACCAAATCATACAGTGAAAGCGTGCGCTCTAACTGCACACTACTGTAGCCTACTGGACTACATCACGTAGTGTATGTGTGCGCTCTCTAGGTGTGTTTTTGTAAAGTGAGAGACTTACTGGATAATGTCGTATTGCACATCGTGAAAACTGCAATTACGATATTATCGTAGACGCTATACAAACCTCTAGCATCGGGATGCAATAATTGATTTTCATCTGGAATAGTGTGTCATAGTGGACGACAACCAACGCCGCGTCTGCAGTGCAGTGTGCAACATCACAACAGAAACACTAGCCTGTTTAATTTTCCCATCACATCTGTGACGTCGACCAATAGGAGCACAGAAGCTGATCCGTACACAGCTTTCAAACATGCCGAAACGAAGGCGAGCCGATGGTATTGGTGCTTCTAGGTGGAATTATGCGGTGGACGCTGGTGGGATAAACGCTGGCGAACAATAGCAGAGGCGGTGAGTACTTGAATTAGCATTAGGCTAGTACAACCATTGTTTGTTCACACTCTAATGAAGTCGGACACTAGTTTCCATCGTACATCGTTTAAAACGGCTAGCGATGATTGATTGGTCGGGAAGTAACATGTAGTCTGACGTGTTTCTTGTCCTCGACACACGGATTCAATATCGCATAATTCGAGACAGTGATTATCGTAACAGACCAAAGTGATGTGTAGTCTGTAATTTAAATGTAACTACGTATAAACTAAATATGTATGCAAGCCTCTAACCAGGACTAATGGCTGGAATAAAACTGTTCACAACGCTTTTCAAAGCAGCTTCACAGAAAATCATGATGTTAATGTTTATAATATCTTCATCCCTTATAGTGGCGTTCAGCAGATTAGAGCCGAGCGATAATAGAGTTCACATTTTGCATCACTACAAGCTGATTGCTTTAAATTGTTTAAAAAAAGTAGATTGTTTTAAAGGAGTCGAGATTTGCTATATCTGATGTCATTAGTTTTTTGTGTCAGTATTTTTTCCTCCTTAATTTTAAATAGAGTTGCTGAATGTCCTAAAAATACAATGCTATTTCATAATTAAGTATTATATTTCAGTGTAAACCTATTTTTAACAGTTTTTATTAAGAATTAAGGATAAACTGAAATCCACTGCGTTTGGACAGAACTTCTGCTCATGAGTTTGAAGGCTGCGATTGGATCATTGAAGGTAATAATGGTATATTTTGTGACTGCATTACTTTGACTAGCTACTCTCTGACTTAAGAACTAATAGTGTAACCAAATTAAGTAGTGAATAAGTTAAAAACCAGCTAGTAACTAAGCTTCTAATGTGGACTAACATTATAATGCAAGTAAGCTCTTATAAACAGCGGTGCAACCCGAACTCTGGAGGATCATCTGGGATCATGCCACTCTCGGACGGGTTTCTTTGGTATAATCTCTACCGATTGACACATGTCTTATGGTCATAGCGCCCGGCCCTAACATGCATCTTTCATCTCATTTGTGATTGTTTGGATCACTCCATCGCTTCCACCAGTTCAGGCCCAGATATCTGCTGATTATTGCACAGCCTATGAGCCAAAAACGTCCCTAAATACACACACATCGAAATTGTTCCTCAGACGATATTTCTGCCCTTATATTCATGTGAGGATGAGCGACTCAAGCTTGTTTTGGTCTTTGGTTATGGACAGTGTGTGAGTGAGTGTGTGTGTGTGTGACGGTGTTTGCATATTGGTCTTCAGCGTGTGAAAGAGCCGTGTTGATGCCTGCCGGTGTTTTCCGTCTTCATGATTTCATTTATTGTGACATGTAGCATATGCATCTCTCTCTCTCTCTCTCTCTCTCTCTCTCACCCATAAACTCCGTCACTCCTCACAAGGTCTGACAACAACCAATCACAGGCTTCCTTTCATTTGACGCACTTTGGTGTACTTGTTCATGACAAACTGGATGGCTTTTTGAGTTTGACGTTTCTGATTGGGTGGATTGTTCTCTCTCTCTCTCTCTCTCTCTGTCTGTCTCCCTCTTTTCTTCTCCCTGTTTTTGTGGTTCCATTGAATGTCGACTGGCTCTTTTTTTCTTTTCTTTCCTGCATCCCTCTGTTTCTGAACATCCCCCCCCTTCTCTCTCGGTATGATGTGTTGTTTTCACGAGGGGGCGGGATTAAGCTGCAGAGTTTTTGGATTGGTCCATAGGCTGCATCTGATGCTTGCTGATTGGCTGATATGCTCATTTCTGGTTAATGGACTGTAATTGGCTGAATGTGATTTTGCTAAGAGCTGTGCACAGTGTATTGATTTCGTCATGTGTGATCTCTTTGTTTCTCTCTATTTATCTCTCTCCTCCATTTTAGCAATGGAATGCCCTGTTTTTCATTTTGCTTTTACGCATTGATTTCTGGGTTTTTGTGTTGAATGTTTGAAAATCAGTGGGAGTTTTTTGATGCATGAAGCAATATAAGGGAATATCAATGAGTCCACAATTTCTGCTGTAAATATAGTTCAAAGAATTGATTATCGAATGTCTTTTATTTTGAGATTTGGGTGATCTGTGAACTTCACTACATGTAAATATCGTAATTCTCAGTGATCTTCACATATTTAGTCCTCTAACTGTTTGCAGAATGACGTTTGGATTAAAACAGCTCTAGTTTTGAATGCACCAGTGCTTTTTCTTCTTCGTCTCTGATCAGATTCTCATTCTGTCTCTGTTGAACAGGTCAATAACGCTACGGCTCGAGTGATGACCAATAAGAAGTTGGTTAGCCCGTATGCTAACGGAGAAGGTCTCAGTACACTGCCCTACGGTAAAACCACCTCACCACGGTTTTTGAGTTCTTCTTCAGTTGTTAGCAATGAAGCCATGCAGATAATCGGAGGTTTATCTCTGTGTTTGGATGCAGCTGGGTGGAAACTGAGTCCCATGATGGGCGCGATGTACGGACCGGAGCTCTACGCAGGTGAGATGTTTGACCCCGTACAAATGAAGGTTCATCTTTCTGATCTGAGATCTGAGACGACGGCCGTTTCTCGATATTGCCGCCTTGTGTTCTCGTACTACGTCGTCATCCACCTCCAAAGATATAATCAAAATCATTCCAGTAATGGAAAGCGCATGTATAGAGGACTCATGAAGGCACCCGGATGTGTTCTTGATATCGAGGATGAGAGGATCGAACCGTTAAAAATCCCAGTCATCGTAGACGGATGGCGTATGGAAGACTGTACGATTGGTCATACTCGAGATTCCTGCAAATACTTTTGTCGTATTACTTTTGGCTTGTTGTACTTACTACTTGTTATTACTTACTAATAACAATTATTATAATATTATTAGTAATTGTTATTACTTTTGGCTTGTTTTGTTTGGCACAATTTAAAGAAAGTGAAAAAAACATCAGCACTTTATTGCCATATAATAAATGATCTTTGACTGCACAAGTTACATTAAATACATCTAAACAATAGTTACTCATGTACACAAATGCACACGATAAAAATCAAATAATATGAAAATATGTAAGTAAATATTTTAATAGGTTATGACTAGGGCTTTCACTATCCATTGTTTTGGTAATTGAGTAATTGGTCAATTTGACGGATATTATTTTATCGGATATTTTTTGTGGTAATAAATATAGACCCAAGCAAACAATAACCTTTAAAAAGACTTTAAAAACACATTTAATAACAATGAGGCAATACTATTGGATTCAAATAAAGTATTAAAAGCAAGTAGTCATATAGTTTTATAGAAAAACACTGTTAAAATACATAATATAATATACATACTATAATTAATTAACTTATGCACATTATGCATATAAATGCCTGCAGAGGGCGCCAGCGAGGAGTTGTTGGTTTCGCACTCGCAGCGTTTATCATCAAACCCTTGATTAATATTGGCCATATGACATTTAATTAAAATGTTCACTTAATCTTTAATATTTGAAAACTTCTTTACAATAGCAGTGATGCAGCCGCTCTAATTTCTTTAACGAGAATATGTGGACCTCAAAACATGTGAACTCGTGATAGCATATTTAGAAACACATATTGATGTATTCTCCTGTGTTTATTAATGATTTAACTTACAAACCTGATGAAAATGGCACACATCGCGTTCCCAGATGAATGTTATAAGCAACTCAAACTCAGCATTTGCAGGGATGGAGTTTGAGACGCTCCATGTACATAATAACAGTTCATGTGGAGCATTTACTGTGAACGGAGACGCATGTAAACTATACACATGCAAATAATTAAAGCACATGTATGCAGTATATTAAACACTCAGGGCATATATTTATTTCATTGAATCGCAGCCTTTTTGAATTAATAATAGTACTATGCTATAGTGCTATAGTATGATTTTTAAATAGTTTTAATTAGGGGTGTAACGATTCCCTCATGTCATGATTTGATGCATATCACGATACTGAACTCACGATACGATATTATTGCGATACTCCAAGACATATGATAAAAGGTTAACAATAAATGTACTGTTGATTAAAATGCAAAATTTGGTATTACATTGTGTGTGTAAATGAACAGGCTTGGACTTGGTGCTGGAAACCCAAAGCACAGGACAATAGAGACACCAGAATAACAATATTCATGATTCTGAACCTGAAAACAGAATTATATTAGACTAATATGTTTGAACTCTGTCACTGACTAGATATATTTAATAGAATGTAGGCCACAGTTTACTGGTAACATCACCCATTGCATTATTATACATTATATATAGTAGTTTAATGTAGTACTGACACTGATTTTTATTTTGGGTGAACTATCCACAAAACATACTGTTGCATATTTTTTTATATTGCGGTATATTGTGACACGATATATTGGTACACCCCTAGTTTTAATATATAGTAATAATGCAGAAAATAATAATGCAGATTCTGTCACTTCTGGTATTTTACTGGTTAATCGACGTGGGTAATTTGCAATTAAGGATTTTTTTTAAATCAAGTACTCGAATTGAATCGAGGAATCGTGACAGCCCTAGTTATGACATTAGTTTGTGATGTTATGTGTTATTTATTGTGCATTGGGTGGTGCTTTTAAATGTTTAAAATGTGCTGGTTAGTTAAGTAAGATGATCACTGCGCATCTCATTTTCCACAAAGATGCGTTCTGTGTCTTTCCCAGTTCGTTCGTTCGTTCGTTCGTTCATTCTTTAATCTAAAGGTCCGAAATTGTCCTATGCTTTTTTTCCGTATTCGTCGTTCGGTGGCTCTGAACTGTCCAAACACCTCTGAAAATACTTCCTACGGATGTGAAAAATGCAGAAAATTGAACCTGATCCATATTTTTTTATGACGGACGAAAGTTTCGGAGGCGATGTGTAAACGTGAATAAAACGTGAAAAAAAATTCGGACAAGAATTTTGGACTCGGTGTGCAAGGACCTTCAGCATTGAGAAGCCGTGTAAATCACCTGAAGCCACTCTGAGTGTGAATGATCCTGTGGCTCCTGTAGTTCCAGGGTTCCCGTATCCCACAGCCGCCTCCGCAGCCGCCGCTTCAGCCGCCGCCACCTTCAGAGGAGCCCATCACCTGCGGGGCCGGGGCCGACCGGTGTACGGGGCCGTACGAGCCGCAGTTCCCCAGCCCACCATACAGGCCTACCCTGGGTAACACTCCTGCACACACACAGACACACACATATACACACACACACCTACCTAATCACTCACACATACAGGCCTATCCTGGGTAACACTCCTGCACACACACAGACACACACATATACACACACACACCTACCTAATCACTCACACATACAGGCCTATCCTGGGTAACACTCCTGCACACACACAGACACACACATATACACACACACACCTACCTAATCACTCACACATACAGGCCTATCCTGGGTAACACTCCTGCACACACACAGACACACACATATACACACACACACACACCTACCTAATCACTCACACATACAGGCCTATCCTGGGTAACACTCCTACACACACACAGACACACACATACACACACACACCTACCTAATCACTCACACATACAGGCCTATCCTGGGTAACACTCCTACACACACACACACACACACACACACACACACACACACACACACACACACACACCTAATCACTCACACATATAGGCCTATCCTGGGTAACACTCCTGCGCACACACAGACACAGACACACACACACAGACACACACATATACACACACACACACACACACACACACCCACCTTCAGAGGAGCCCATCACCTGCGGGGCCGGGGCCGACCGGTGTACAGGGCCATACGAGCCGCTGTTCCCCAGCCCACCATACAGGCCTATCCTGGGTAACACTCCTACACACACACACACACACACACACACACACATACAGGCCTATCCTGGTAACACCTGCGCTCGCACACACTCACACATACACACTCATGAACGCACACACGCACTCACACATACACACTCGTGAACACACACTCGTGAACACACACACATGAACACAGATGCAGCAGATGTGATTACTCTAGTGTCTGCATGCTGCATGCTGCTTCTGCTCACAGTGATGGAAATATGCAATCAGAGTCACTCAAATGACACCAAAAATGCCATTTTCTCCAAACATATGCTGTTTAATAAGTGTAAATCTGTTATGATGTAATGAAACTGGATCAAAGTGGCATTTTCTTTTCTGTTTAATGACCAAATGCACTGCATGTGTGTGAATTAATGTTTTCACTTTCTCTTTTCCGTGGTCTACATCTGTCCTGCCATCCTTTGTTTTTACTTCGACCGCCACATGATGGCGCCCTATCCATTTTTTTTATTTTGTTCTTCCATCTTTCTTTCTTCCTTCCTTTCTCTCTGCTGTCATTTTGTTTTTCTGTCTCTCAGTGTGGTGTACCAGGATGGGTTTTATGGAGCTACAGAACTGTATGTAAGTATGACACTTCCTGTCTCTTGGTTTTTCACTTCCTCTCTCTTTCCTTCTCTCTTTTCCGAGTGCTTTACCGTGTGAAAACTGAAGCCACACAGAGCCGTTTAACTCTGAATAAGACTTAAATCACAACACACACACACACATGAATGAAAGCGTGTTACAATTGAATCAGTAAATTAAATCGCTTGATTTGTTTGTCATCTCAGTTGTGCAGATTCACACGGCTCTGTGTGCGCCGGAGTGTGTGTGTGTGTGTGTCTCAGTGTTTGGACGTGTGTGTGTGTGTGTGTGTCCAGGTTGACGATAGCTTTTTCTGTTTTCTCTGTAGAATAGTGTTTCAGGACACTCTGGTTAGTAGCAGAATGCCTCAGGTAGGCTCACAGACGGATAGTGTGCATCTCTCCTTCTGATTAATACATTTGTTTGATATTG
This sequence comes from Leuciscus leuciscus, assembly GCF_965113295.1. Taxonomy (NCBI): domain Eukaryota; kingdom Metazoa; phylum Chordata; class Actinopteri; order Cypriniformes; family Leuciscidae; genus Leuciscus; species Leuciscus leuciscus. Next base: position 41,238,112 of record NC_138738.1, on the reverse strand, counting down.
ATCGTGTGAGATTGCTGTCTCTGTTTCCCTACTAACTCACAGTAATCTGACAGGAGTGAGGGCTGGAAGGGGGAGAAAGAAATTCTGCTTGAATTCTGCACATTTTCCTCTTTAAATGATTCAGAGCGCATGAACAAATTTGGCGGCGGCATCAAACGTCACGGCAGCGACTCTTCCTAGGGAAAATCCTCAATAAAACAGCGGTCGAAGGGCTGGGCGGGACGAACACACACCGAATCACAGTCCGAGTTACTTTAGCTTTATATCGCGGTTTCAGGGGATTCATTTGATTTATCTTTTTTTGTTTTGCACAAACTACCAGGTCAGATTATTCAGACTCAAAACTGTCAAACTAATATAATTACTAACATTAATATGAAACTGATTTTGATTGGATGAACAACATTTGAAAAACCGACGATACACAGACACACACCTGTGAAACACACCAAACCCTTTTCTTAGGCTGTGTTCACTCTTGTTTGCTTGGATTATTCGAACTCTAGTGCGAGTGCTCTGTTAGTGCAGTTCACTTGAGTAAGTGTGAACGCTGCCATCCGAACCAAACAAGCGGACTGAAGATGGGTCTCGATCCGCTTCCAAACGAACTCTGGAGCGTTTCGACTGAAATGTGAACACAATACAGACCGAAGACGTGTAAACAAACCAAAAACAGGAAGACGAGACACTAAAAGCACAGGAAGCTCAAGCACAGCTGTTTTTTCTCATTATAGTCGCGATGTTGCCCATCACAGTTCAGTATAGGCGTCAGAACCGGTTCTCCTTGCAGCGTGTGTGTGCGTGTGTGTGTGTGTGTGAAGGAGGGATTCCTGCCACTGTTTTGACTCCTTTACACACTTTATAAGCTCTTCACGAGTTCTCAGCTGCTCAGAATGCCATCACATGTAGCTACGCACACACAACGAGCGCGTTTATCCCAGAGCACAGCATTATTCTGGATGTTCCGTCTCGAAATATATGGAATGAAAGCCGACCAATCAGGGGTGCGTTTCCCCAAAGCATCGTTAGCCAACTATGTTCGCAAGTTCCGTCGTTATCAGCAGTTCAACGAGTCTGTGTTTCCCGAAACCATCGTTCCAATGAACATTCGCGAACATCATCGCAGAGTTGTGTGTGTGGAGCGACAATCTCGACCTGTGGTTAGAAGCAGTTTCTTGTTTTCATGACGTGGACTCAATAAATCCTGATCTTGAGCAGAACAATCAAGCTGACATTCAGTACAGTCTGTATCTTTTATTTAGAATACATACAAATGTAATTTACGTATTTTAGTTTTTCAAGAGATTTAAAGTGTTGTTTTTGAAGAGTGCACATGTGTGAACGAGCTCTAGGGCCCTATTTTAACGATCTGAAACGCATTAATCAAATGCGAAACACAAGTAACTTTGTGAGCGGGTCTCGGGCGCTGTTGCTATTATACCGGCGGGATAAATGACTCTCCGACGCAAATCTAAAATGTGTTGGTCTGAAGTAGCTTCATTACTCATAGGTGTGGTTTGGGCGTAATGTGAAATAAACCAATCAGAGCGACATCTCACATTCCCTTTAAGAGCAGGCGCGCTTGTTCCATGGCGGCTTGCTATTATAACGGCAGATTTGCCAGACGCGCGCCAGGAGCGGTTCACAGCCGAGGAGACCGACGTTCTCGTCAGGGCCGTAAAACACAGAGAAGTGACATTGGGGATGGAGAAACACACCCAAATTAGCTTCGGTTAAACAGGCGTATAATAATTTGGGTAAATGTGTAAGCTAGATTTATGCCTATTTTTTCAAATCTTCATGGACACAACAATGATTTCCCTCGTGTGGAATATTGTTCCTTGTAATTATGTATGGTTTGCAAAGATGTGAACTGCTGCGTCTGTGTAGATGAGAGAATCAAAGTGTGTGTGTTGTGTACATTATGGCCAAGCATGCGCCCTTAAAATAGCATATGAATAACGCGTGCAAATAATTGTTTTCTGAAACTGAAAAATAGCACCAGGGAAAGTTTGCGCCGGAACACGCCTCCTCTTTTCGCTGAACCGCCCCCGGGAGCGCAAGTTCATTCCCTAATTTACCGACGTGCGTCTGTGGAGGGAAAAGTCCGCTGTGTGTCGGGTGCAAAATAGGAATGACACATGCGTCGCTGTAAAAAGTCAGTTGCACTGGGTGCGAGATAGAGCCCCTACTGCGTAAGACCGAGTCTATGATTGAATCTGGAAATAAAGCAAAATAACTGAGAAACATGAGAAATAGTCGTCAGATGACGTTCATCATTTATAACAAATCATCTCGCGTTAATTCGATCTCAAACAGATTCATTAACACTCCCAACACCTGCGTGACATCATTAACCAACATGGTTGAACGACCAATTTACAACAATACGGTCTCTGGAAACAGTCGTGATGAGCTAGTTGATTTCTTCAACGATGTATCGTACTCTGGTAGTGAAGCAGCGAGTTACAGCGCTGTACGGGAAACACACTCCAGGTTCTGAGAATATCACTATGCCTTTAGGTTTGGTGTTAAAATGCCGATGTGAATGCTAAAGCGGATCAGGACCAAACGAACCAAGTGAGCCGAACTACAAGTGTGAACACAGCCCAATATAAACACTCCTACACGAGTCTCCTCTACTCGAGCTGTTTGTGTTCCCGTGTTCCTCGACACCCGCGTCTGCGTGAGGACCGTGAGGACGTGCCGCCCAGCTCTCGGCGGTGGATTATTTACACTCTGAGGATGTAAATAATTGTCTGGCTCTGTTTTTTCAACCGAATGACTTTCTGCGGGTCTTTTGTTGTGCATCTCAGACATTAGAGACGATAGTTTCATAAGGACTCTGGATGTTTTGGGTTTGTCAGACTGGATCTGATTCTGTCCCCTTCCCAGAGTCCCTGTCTCTCTCTATATGGCATGTTAACTCGATCTGTGTTGGCATGCAATCACACTTAATTCCCTCGTAGATCTGCCTCTCTCTCTCTTTCTCTGCTCTTCTTTCTTTACTCTAGTTCCTTGATTTTTCAGCAATGATTCACTGTTTTTCGTTTGACCTTTTCATTTTCAAATCACCTGCTTCTCTCTCTCTCTCTCTCTCTCTCACTCTCTCACTCTCTCACTCTCTCTCTCCCCCCCTCCCCCCAACCCCTCTCTCTCCCTCCCCCCCTCCCCCCCACCCCTCTCTCTCCCTCCCCCCCTCCCCCCCCACCCCTCTCTCTCACTCCCCCCCTCCCCCCCCCACCCCTCTCTCTCACTCCCCCCCACCCCTCTCTCTCCCTCCCCCCCACCCCTCTCTCTCCCTCCCCCCCCACCCCTCTCTCTCCCTCCCTCCCACCCCTCTCCCTCCCTCCCTCCCTCCCACCCCTCTCTCTCCCTCCCTCCCCCCCACCCCTCTCTCTCTCCCCCCACCCCTCTCTCTCTCTCCCCCCCCTCTCTCTCTCTCTTTCCCTCCCCCCCCTCCCCCCTCTCCTCTCCCCCTCTCTCTCTTTCGCTCTCTCTCTCTATTTCTCTCTCTCTCTCTCTCTCTCTCTCTCTCTCTCTCTCTCTCTCTCTCTCTCTCTCTGAATTCAATTTCAATTCAAATTAGCTTTATTGGCATGACTTGCTAAAGCATTGGCCATTACATAAGCAATGAACAAATAATTAATAGTCAATACATCAATCAGTAAACAAATACATGAATACATTTATATAAACAAGAAATAAGACAAATAATTAAGACAAAAAAAACATCTTTGTACATTTGTGCCTACATTCAGACATGTTAAGAATGTTTCTGACTTTAGTTTTGTCCTCTCTCTCTCTCTGTTCAATTCAAAATGTGCTTTATTGGCATGACAATTGTTTCAATGTATTACCAAAGCATTTCCAATCATCATACATGTACATATACATATAATATAAAAAGGTAAGTAGACAAATTAATCAACATTTCTGAATCCTTTTCTCTCTGTCTCTGTCATTTCTATGAATCCTATTCTCTCTCTCTGTCTCTCTCTCTCTCTCTCTCTCTCTCTCTCTCTCTCTCTCTCCCTCCCTCTCTCTCCCTCTCTCTCTCTCCCTCCCTCTCTCTCCCTCTCTCTCTGTCTCTCTCTCTCTGTCTCTTCCCCATCTCTCTCCCTCTCTCTCTCTCTCTTCCCCCATCTCTCTCCCCCCATCTCTCTCTCCCTCTCTCTTTCCCCCTCTCTCTCACTATCTCCCTTTCTCTCTCCCTCTCTCTCTCTCCCTCTCTCTCTCCCTCTCTCTCTCTCCCTCTCTCTCTCTCCCTCTCTCTCTCTCTCTCCCCCTCTCTCTCCCTCTCTCTCTCTCCCCCTCTCCCTCTCTCGTGGATCGTGGGAGAGTCTTCTGATTGGCCTTAGGGTAGAATGCTGAGGAGAGAATGGCGGAAATGGCTTGTTATTTTGAGTTTGGGGTGCATGCAGTCTGTGTGGTCGTGTGGATGTTCTCTAATCTCACTATCTGTCTGTCTGTCTGTCTGTCTGTCTGTCTGTCTGAATATGGCACCAGTAATGGATTTGATCACCCCTGGTTGCGTTTGGGGGGTGAAGATGACACTGATGCTAATGCACTCACGATCCCCATTTCTGCTTGTGTCTCCCTCTTTGACAAACAAACAATTGATTCTTAATCAGAGAAATTCCTCCTATTTCACCATGATTGTGCATTGTTTGCCACTGAGGAAGATTCACAGTGCGTAACAGATTTACGGTTCTCCGAATGCGGTTTGTTTGACTGAACATCAGTGGCAGATTGCTTGTTAATGGATTTTAGGTTTGCTTTCCTTAAACGTTTTCATGTCCTTTTTCCCCTGCTAACTCACCACTTCACCTGCCTCCTTTCAGTGGTGTTGATTTTAAACAAGTGTGTGTTTTCTCTCTGTTTGTAGAGCGGCTACACTGCGTATCGCTACACCCAGCCGACAGCCGTAGCAAGTCCAACGGCGGCGGCGGCAGCAGCGGCGGCCGCTTACAGTGACAGGTTAGACTTATAATATGAGCAGAACCATACCATATCTTGAACATTGGGGAGTTGTAATGGTCTGGTTATTAACCCTTGTGATGTTGAAAATCCAAAACAAACCAGCCTTTTAAATTGCTTGTACATCTATCATTATGCTATATTATCACCAATTATTTGTTATTTTTAACAGTTATACACAATTTTTCAGTGCAAAAAGCTTATTCACCTCAAAATAAAAGGCGTGGAGCTTGAGCTCAGATCAGTCAGATCCAAATAGAAATCCCAAACCTGTGCTAATTGACAGAAAACAAGTTGATAAAAAGATTGAATCCAATATTTGGCAATAACAGCATAACGAGATATATAAGCAATATTTTGTAGACCGGTCGACGATTCCGATTCTTATCGATTCCTAACTTGGATTCCAAGGATATCATTTACATTTATTCTTAGTCTTACTGCAAAACATTCATTGTAGATGAATATCATGAACAAAAATCAGCATGCAAAAGAACACTTTCCCTGTGGTTTAAAAAGTCCATAGAAAAACGACTAGCCGAACTAATATAAATCTCAAGCATTATTAAAGGCAAGTAAACACTCAGTCATTAAAAAAGAACAAATTAGCAATCGCACCAATAAATACAACTGAACAAAGAAACGTTTTAAATAAACAGTGTTTTAAGATTTTCAGGTTCAGAAACTGTAATCAAATGTAAAATAACACTGCACTTTATAAGTCAAAAATACATTACAAATATAGTTATTAGTCAAAAACTGTGAATTTTCTCTGTCTTTTGTTGTTTGATTAGTGTTGTTATAGAGACAGCACCAGGTTTATTAGGCGCCTGTCACTTTAAGAGCTGCACAGATCTATTATACTGATACACATGCGTTTTCTTTCTCAACTGTTTACATTCACTTAAAACTAAACTGAGAATATTTGTACATTTTTTGTTTGTATTTGTCTGTTCAAGTGCAAAAAGACACGGAAGATGACTCCGTTTAGAATCACAGAGCTTGAATGGTTTAGTCATATTAAAATGAACACAAAGTAATCGATAAGAGGAATCGAATTTTTTATTTTATTACAAGTATCCGATTCCAGAATTGGAATTGATTTTCGATTCATAACGCCACAAGTGTAGCAAAGATGGAGAAAGCACAAAACTGATGATAATTGTTTTGGACTGTTGTTACACCCAGTGTGAGCAAAGTCGGTACACGTTTAGTCCAATGCGATAACATTAGCATTAGCAAGAAACTCCTTTGTAGGGTAAAAGGAATTACATCATTAAAGGATTTAAAGTAATAAATGCTAAATGTTTTTCGTCTCGTCACCTTTTACCAGTTATAAATCATGTTTACCATGATTCACCAGTTATGAATGATGATTCATCGTTTTTATCACTGGATATCACTGTTGGACGTTTAAACTGGTCTAATTTTTCATCAATCACATGATTACCTCAGTGTTTATGGTGGTTATGGCCCTGATTATGAGTTGTAATCATGTTTTTTGTCTCTGAAATCTGTGTGTGTCCAGCTACGGGCGTGTGTATGCGGCGGATCCGTACGCGGCAGCATTAGCGACTCCCGCGGCAGCGGCGGCAGCAGCGTATGGAGTCGGAGCGATGGTGAGATATACCCTTCTTTATAAAACGGATAGTTCCGGTCCTTGATTCTGATTGGTTGAGTTGCGTTCAAAGCCGTTGTAAATGACTCCACAAACACACACCTGTGAGCGCATTACATTACATTACATTACATTAGTGTTACTGCACAACTGCCGTTTGTGATGCTTTGTTGCTGCATGTGTTGCTTGGCGGCGGAGGAATACATGTGTTATAACTAGTGATGCTCCGATCAGCATTTTTGGGGCCGATCACCGATTACCGATCACCAAAATCATGATCTGCCGTTTGCCGATCACAGAATGGAAATATGCTAGAGTCAAGAAAATCTTGAAGAACCACCAATATTTATTTAATTGTAGTTAGAAAACAAGATAACATAAGGCTACTGTAGGCCACCTTTTCCAAATAAGGCACAGTATAATTTTTCAAAACAAAGAGGGGTCAGGCAGACTACAATGGATGTAGTTGAGGAACTAACTACATCAGATCCAAAAAATAAAATAATGACAACGACATTTGAGCCCCTCGACTGCCAAAAATAAAAGTGTTCGAGCGAGCAAAATCAGCAGGCGAGAGGAGATCAAGCGCGAGAGTGTGGGGAATGATCATGCGCGCGCGCGAGGGCAGAGATGTCATGCGCCCGCGCAGGGTTTGAATGAGCTCGCGAGTTCCCGTTTCCTCGCGCGTAGATCTGTTATCCTCTCGCGAATGTCATTTACCGCGCGCGCCAGCATCAGTTGTGCGCTCGTTTATAATTGCTATTGAATTGCCGTCATAGGAGAACTCATTTTGCCACTGTTAAGCAAGCTCTGCTCTGCTGTTGTGTTGCCGCGCATGCGGAAAAGTTGCGCGACTTATTTACGTCACGTGATCGGCTTTTTTGATCGGCGCTTTTGGGGGTTGCCGATCAAGCAATTTTTTGCCAAAATCGGCCGATCATGATCGGCGGCCGATCAATCGGAGCATCACTAGTTATAACGTTTTGTTTTTTGTTGCTGGTGTTTATTTTATGAATAAAATAAATATTAAAATGAATATTTTTATGGAGTAAACGTTTTATAAAAGCAATAAGCCCCTTGAAGCCGTGTTTTACAGTGGATTTAGAACTGTTCTTGCATTAGTGTGTTCATCACATTCTCACTCGCAGGTTTCTAACCAATCTCTCTTCCACAGGCCACTCTCTACAGAGGAGGATACAGCCGGTTTTCGCCATATTAAACACCTTTAATACACTTCCAGATTTCCGGTCTCTCTGATACTTCACCAACAGCTGCTGACCTCGGAGGGAAAAACCTAATCACACTTTTGGACAAAAAAAAACAAAAAAAAGAAGCATACCGCGTCTGTTACGAACTTTGAAAAAGGAATGCAACTCTAAATCAGTTCAAAGAAGGTGGATTTTTTTTTTTTTTTTAAGGAAACCTGACATCATTGAACACTAAATTGTAACAGATCTCTGACTGAAACTGCTTGACTGAGAAGCTCAAATCATTTCTTCCTTCGGCTCGTCTTTCTGCACATATGCATGCAGTAACGGCTCTAGACTGCCTCTAGTGGCCATTGAACTACATGTGCACAGAGCGTCAGGACCGCAGTGAAGTTTGTGTCACCCTTCACTGTTTCACACTACAATAATGATCAATATTCTTTAAGAAATATAGACATTCATCCGGACCGCTCTCGGTTTTAAGGATCATCTTGAAATACGTGGATCCCATCAGCTCTGTACGGGAGGACGATGCTATTATCCCAAATACAGCAACATGATGAGAGACTACATCATGCTTTTCCTTTCTTTGGAAAGATCATGGATGAAAGGAAAGTCCAACCGCTGTTACGAATCACTGCAGTGTGACGCACACGACCGGGACGATGTGTCATAATAATCCGTCTTGCTGAAAGCTTTGTGTTCTTTAAACAGTACCTCCGTTCAGACCATTTTCAAGAGGCGTACCTTTAAAATTAAATAGTCATTATATGCAAGTAAACTAGAATAGACACAAAATTTTACCAAACATTATTATTATTATTATTATTATTATTAATTATTATCGTCATTAGTTTCTCATGGTTGTGTGTTGGCTTTGATGAAGGGCAGGACATCATCTGAATCCACATTAATCCACAAAAAGACGGCATAATGACTATAGCAAGTATTTAAATTATGCTATGAAATACTTTTTTTTAAGTTTTTTTTTTTTTTTTGATTTTGGGATTGAAAAGCCCTTCTTGTGGAATACCGACGAAAGGTCTTTTATTAGCATAGTTTTGTAAAATATGCAAGTTTCAGCCCAACTTTCTGAGAAGCGGATAAAAAAATGTTTGTCGGTTTTTAAAGGAAAACTACATAGTATTTTTTTTTTTTTTTTTTTTTTTGTCTTGCAGAGTGTGTCCTCTTTCCCTTTAGTATATTGGTATTTTGCTTTCTTTGAATTTTGGTTCCAAAGAAGAGTCAAGCACATTTTTGATTTGTGTGTGTGTAAACATATTTGTAATTCTATTGTTTGGTTTCTTTTTTTCTTTTTTTTTATCAATAGGTTTTTGATATTGTTTGAAGTGGCTCGTTAATTATTTCAAAATGGCTGGAGATGGAATTGCAGAATCCTCTTATTGCAAACCAGGACCACAGCGGTTTCTTTATCTGTGAAAACACATGCATTTCTTTATTTTTTTTGCAGGACATATACGTTTCAGTAGATTCTAGGTGCATGTAATTGTAATCGGGTCCAGGACTGAAAACGTTTTGCCATTTTAAAGTTTCGGAGTTAATTTCACTTCAGCTGTGTTGTGTGTATGAGGGGTTGAGTTTCATCGACACTAAGAGAATGAAAAACTGAACACTAAACCAGACAGCTTTCTTTAGTTTAGTTTTTTTATGTTTAAATGGTACTTGCAGTCTATGCATACACTTTACACAGTATTATAAGAGATTGAAATATCTCAGTACCTACATTCTGATCTTCTGGCTTTTAAAGATGCTATTGGAAAAGATACGGTGGATTTGCTTGTTTCTCTTTCTCTGTCCCTTGTACGTTTCTCCTGTAGCGCCGAGAGCTCGGAGATCTTTGATACGAGGAGACTGAATTCTTGCATGACGTTTGTCTTCTGATGATGGAGTGAAAGTTTGAAATCCCCTCCATTCGTGCAGTACAGGATTAAAGATGGCGTCTCTTTTATTCTCCATTCTCGCACCTTATGAATATGATACCTGTTCCACATACTCTCCTTTGGTTTACAGTGTAACCGTGTTTTTGAGTTGAACTATTTCTCTCTCTCTCTACATATTCTGATTCCATTTGTGATGTAATTTGTATCTGAATGTCCATATAAACTGTTTTTTTTTAAACAATCACTCTATGGGTCTTTGATTTCAGTTGATTAATTGTAGATGGCTTAAGGAGAGGTTATCATATATAATATAGGTGAATATTGTGAGCGGTTACATCTACAGTATGTTATTACGATGCTTATATTGATGTTAAAGCACTCTGAATGAAAGTGGCAGCACATTTTTCACATTTCCGGGTTTATTCAAAAGCAGAAGTCGTCACAGTTTGGTGAACTTCTATAGCGGTGAATGAGAGAATCCGTTAAATACATATTTTGTGTTCCCATTTGCTCAAACAGCAGAAGAAAAACTCCACAACAGCGTTTTCACAAAGAGAAAAAAAAGAAAAGAGATTGATAACGGCAGTCAGAAGAGAGAAAGATGTCAACTTTACCGTGACTCCGACAGTCAATCCACTGTGAGACACCAATGTGTCCCTGAGCAAGACACTTAACCCCTAGTTGCTCCAGAGGCGTGCGACCTCTGACATATATAGCAATTGTAAGTCGCTTTGGATAAAAGCGTCAGCTAATTGAATAAATGTAAATGTAAGTGCAATGTACTTACTGTATTCATATTGTATTGCAAAACACTTTGTCTGCTATTGAGATGAGATACGGGTGAGGTTAGGGACAGGTTTGGTGGTTTTGGTAGGTTTAAGGGATGGATCAACAGTGTAATTCTAGATGTAATTACATGCAGGTATTTTTTTAAAGTAGAAATACAGTGTAAAAACATGTATGTACACTAAGTGCATTGTATCAAATTATTAATTGAAATGTAAGTACATAGTACTTAAGGACACTTAATATAAAGCGGGACCTAAAAAACTTTGCAGCAAGGCCGTAGGTTTGATTTTGAGATTGGTGGGGACATAAAAGCATTTTAGCATTTGTGAAAGACTTTTGCATAAACTCATAATTTCAGATCAATGAGGCCTGCGATCAATCAAATCCAAAAAGAAATACAAAACCTGTGCTAATTGAAAGAAAAGAAATGGACAAAAGACTGAATCTGATATTTGGCAATAACAGCATAACTAAAGATTTATAAACAATCTTTTTTGTAGGTCAGTTATTTTAACAAGGTGGAAAAATTCCCAAAACTTAAATCGTTATTATCATTTTTTGAGGAAGTTGTTATACTCTGTGTGAGCTAATTCAGTAAACTTGAGTCTAATGCGATAACATTAACTAGTATTTTGGGGGAAAATAAAAATCTATACGTTTATTCTTTTTACTTTTAACTTCTCAGGTAATGGCAATGGTGTGACCCGTTTCAGATGAGGCCAAAATTACAACAGCGGTGGTTACACATTAATATATTTTAATTGTTTGATCAAAATTGTTGCGAGGGACAATTCAGTAGTTGCTGGATATTGGTAGTAGGCATGTGATGTATCAAATATTCATATCACAATAATTACTGAAGCTTTTATCACTATCATGATATTAAATTAAGTTACAAAAAAAGTGTTTTTAAATGAACAAGTTAATGCATTAACTAACAATGAGCAATAGCTACTTTTGTTTATTGAAAGCTGCTGACTGACAGCTGTATTTGTGTATTTACTGTCTGGGCAGTAAGTCAAGTCAAGTCAAGTTTATTTGTATAGCGCTTTTCACAATACAGATTGTATCAAAGCAGCTTCACAGTATTAAATTAAAATAATACAACAAAGTTTGTTTCAAGAGGAATTTATTGATTGATAAAATTAAATTAAATATCCCCAAAATATCCCCAACTGAGCAAGCCAAAGGCAACAGTGGCAAGGAACCGAAAAACTTCATCAAGTGACCTAATGGTGTCCTAAAACTCCATCAGGTGACCTAATGGAGAAAAAAAAACCTTCGGAGAACCCAGGCTCAGTCGGGGGCCAGTTCTCCTCTGGCATTTATGAGCTAGAGGCCGGATTGTAGTTTGAACTGTAGGATTATATGAATGCCTGGCTGAAGAGATGCGACTTTAATCTAGTTTTAAACTGGGAGAGCGAGTCTGAGCAACGAACAGTATCAGGAAGACTATTCCAGAGTTTTGGAGCCAAATGTGAGAATGCTCTCCCTCCTTTGGTGGTTCTGGATATCCTAGGTATGACCAAAAGCCTTGAATTTAGTGATCTTAAAGAGCGCGATGGATTATAGGGTGATAAAAGATCCGTTAAATAGACTGGAGCTAAGCCGTTTAGGGCTTTATAGGTCAGTAGCAATACCTTGTAATTAATACGGAACTTTATAGGTAACGAATGCAGTGAAGATAAAATCGGTGTTATATGATCATATTTTCTTGATCTAGTAAGAACTCTAGCGGCGGCATTTTGGACTAACTGTAGCTTGTTTATTGAGGATGCAGGACAACCAGCTAGTAAAGCATTACAGTAATCCAGTCTCGAGGTCATGAATGCATGAACTAACTTTTCTGCATCAGAAACTGATAGCATATTACGTAGCTTAGCAATGTTTCTAAGGTGGAAAAATGCTGTTTTTGTAACATATGAAATATGATTTTCAAAAGACAGGTTGCAATCGAGTATGACACCCAGGTCTTTTACTGTAGAGGATAAAGTAACAGGACATCCTATGATGTTAAAGTTGTATTGTGCGAGGTTTTGTGGGCGGTTTTTTGAACCGATAAGTATTACCTCTGTCTTGTCTGGATTTAATAAAAGAAAATTACGGGTCAAGTAACAAGGACTTTAAAAGTGCAGTGAGCTAAACGAAAAAAGCATTATCAAATACAACCTTTTCTCTTTTTCATCACCACTAGGCTTGGGCAAACAAAGTATAAGAATTTACATTAAAATCTTTATTATTTGTCGTTTATAACGTGAGTGAATCTCATGAAAAGTTAGATTTAAATCATTTCTTCATTTTATACGTCGAGTAGTTCAGGTGATGGTATTGAACTCTTACTTACTTTTTCCCGTGTTATCTCAAGGAAATCAGTCTGACACAGCTTTACTACAGTATGTCAGCAGCTCTTGAGAATAGTGCAATTTTACTTTATTTACTGTAAAACTCTGTTTGAAATAGCAATCCGAAAGAAGCGATTCTGCACACTAGCATTTGCTCTTTTTTCACACAAGAAAAATAAAATATCAGTGTTTACATTTGAAATTATGGAGGAAAGTAAGTTATAGACAAATATTTTGATTAATATGTAAAAATACAAACGTTTTTTGTGAGGGTTATGTTTAGGGGTGGGGATTTCTCTGAGGGGAAGTGCCCTGCTGAAATATCTATAGAAACAATAGGTTACTGTCGTAACCCCGGTTCTCTGAAACATCGAGTGGAGAGATCCACCTATGGGAAGGGCATCCGTACCTGACCTCTGCAGAAACATCCAATTGCACCAAGTCTGGCTAGACAGACAGAAGCGCGCAGCCAATGCCAGGTAAGGCCACACCCCCTTACCTAAGGCATATAGCTGTCAGGCGCGCTGCTATTCCTCAGTAAGTATATTCGCTTCTCGTGCGGCAAGCGGGGCGAAGCTGGTGGATCTCTCCACTCGATGTTTCAGAGAACCGGGGTTACGACAGTAACCTATTGTTCTCTTTCATCATCTCGTTTCGAGATCCACCTATGGGAGAGACATGGACAGCTCCCCGATTGCCCAATACACTCACAGTGAGGTTCTGAAGGCCAGAGAAGGACGGTCACCTCAGAGAGGCGGTGCCTGACACGTCCCACAAACATGACCCTGCAAGGGTGACGCCACGCTAAACTGCTGTGGACAAGCAGGGCATGAAACATGCATGAGACCCATACATGATAATGGCCCCCGCACCACCAATGCACATAGCTAAACCCAAGAAGGAATGCGAATGCTTGGTGACAGGAATGAACATGGCCAGCCGGCCCATTCACTCTTCGTTGGTTAACCCAACGGGGCTTTGGGAAAGGGCTAAGAGGACCCTACCCCTAGGACCGAGTGTGCCACCGAGGTTCTGGTGACATCCAACCGGTAGTAACGCTCAAAGGTATGAGGAGAGGCCCAGCTGGCCGCGGAGCAGATGTCTTGCAGTGGCACTCCCCTGAACAAAGCCCAAGAGGCGGCTAAGCCCCTTGTAGAATGAGCTCTGATGCCCCCTGGGGGCTGCACTCCCTTTGCTTCATAAGCCATAGTATAGCGTCCACAAGCCAATGTGAGAGGCATTGCTTTGAAATGGGACTCCCCTTGTGCGGGGGAGCCCTTGAAACAAAGAGCTGGTCGCTCTTGCGGAAAGCACTGGTCCTGGTCATACATGCTTGCAGAGCGCGACCGGGACACAGAGCATTCAGCCCCTGATCCTCCGAGGAGGCAAAGGGTGGAGGGTGAAAAGCGGATAGCTCCAAAACCTCCGAAGTGAACACAGGGAAGCATTTCGGCATGAAGGCCAGGTTAGGCTTAAGGGAAACCTTATCTCCACTTAGGGAGAATTTGGCGCACGAGGGTTGAACCGAGAGTGCATGTAGCTCACTGACCCGTTTAGCAGATGCCAAGGCCGAGAGCAAAGCTGTCTTGAGGGACAGCAGCTTAAGGGAAATACTTCCCAGAGGCTCAAAAGGATAAAGAGACCGCGCTTCCAGCACCATGGAGAGGTCCTACCCTGGAACAGATCTCCTGATGACCGGCAAAGAGCGGCGTGCACCCTTCATAAAACTGCGGGTTAGAGGGTGCTGCCTGACGGTGGAGCCCTCAAAACCCACATGACAGGCTGAAAACGCAGCCAGGTAGACCTTAATAGTGGAAAAGGACCTGCCTCTTTCCATGAGGTCTTGCAGGAAACACAAAATATCAGGCACCGAGCACTGATAAGATGTGAGACCACGCCCATCACACCACCCTTCGAACACTTGCCACTTCCAGCCATATAGGGATCGTGTGGAAACGGCCCTGGCATTCTGAGTAGTGGCGATTACACGCGGCGGGAGCCCCAGTGCATTTAGGTTCGTCCTCTCACAGGCCAGGCCCAGAGCCAGGCCTGTCCGGGTAGGGGTGGTAAATCTCCCCGTTGGCTTGGGACAGTATGTCCGTGCGAGGGGGGAGGCCCCATGGCTCGGCGTACAACAGAGGGATTATCTCTGCCAGCCACGGGGCTTTGAGCCACCTGGGTGCTATCAGAATGAGAGACAGGCCGTGCTCTCTCACCCTGGCCAGTGTGAAAATATCAGGCACAGGGGAGGAAAAGCATACAGCAGCACTTTGGGCCATGGGTGGGCCAGTGCGTCTGCCCTGAGGGGTGCGTCCACGTCCTTTAGTCGAGAAGAACATAGGACAATGGTGGTTTTCGCGCGAGGCGAAAAGATCTACGGCTGCCTGTCTAAATCTCATCCATAACATCTCCACTATCTGCGGGTGAAGACGCCAATCCCCTTAGATTGGGTTTCCCCTCGATAGCAGATCCGCGCCTCTGTTCAGAATGCCCGAACATGAGTCACGCGTAATGACAGAAAAACCCGTCTGCTCCACACCAACAGCCTGTAAGCTAGAGCGTGGAGTTTCGACGAGCGCATGCCGCCCTGACGGTTGATATAAGCCACTGCCGTGATATTATCGCACCGTACTAGAACGGGATGTCCCTGCAGGTGAGGCAGAAAATGATTCAGAGCTTTCCAAATGGTAAAAGCTCTAAATAGTTAATGTGCGCTGAACGTAGTCTGCTCAGCCACAGACCGTTCACCATTCTGCCTTCCTGGGTGGTTCCCCAGCCTGTTAAGGATGCATCTGTCATCACAACTTTCCGTATCGTAACCGTCCCAAGGGGGTTCCCCGAGCATAAAGTTCTCGCTCTCCCAATGGCGCAGGGCCGCCGAGCAGGCGCGCGTCACTGTTACCGAGCGGCAGAGATCGCGAATCGGGCTGAAATGTAGTGACAAAACCCATTTCGTGAACGCTCTCATTCTCAGGAGACCCAACGGCACAACTTGGATAGATGAAGCCATGAGTCCCTGCAGCCTGAGGCATGTGCGATATTGTACTTTCGCCCCTTCTCTGAACTGAGACAGACAGTTCATCAGAGAGCGAACGCGCTCTTGAGAGAGACGCGCTCGCAAGGAGACTGAGTTCAATTCCAAGCCCAGGAAAAAGACATTCTGACTGGGAGTCAGATTGTTTTTGATCGCATTCACCTTGAACCC
This sequence comes from Leuciscus leuciscus, assembly GCF_965113295.1. Taxonomy (NCBI): domain Eukaryota; kingdom Metazoa; phylum Chordata; class Actinopteri; order Cypriniformes; family Leuciscidae; genus Leuciscus; species Leuciscus leuciscus. The sequence goes on along the minus strand of NC_138738.1, from coordinate 41,222,069 downwards.
GAAGGATGTGATGTGCGCGAGCACCCGGCCGGTGTCCAGCGACACCTTCTCCTTCGATTTGGCTATGATGAACCAATCGTATATGTAATTCAGAATTCTCAGCCCTGATAGTCTCAGGGGCACCACGCCCGCCTCCGCACACAGACAGAAAGTTCGGGGACTCAAATTTCGCCCGAACGGAAGAACTGTGAATTCGTAACAAATGCCTTGGTAGGCGAGACGAAGATATTTCCTGTGTGGAGGGTAGATACTTATGTGAAAGAAAGCATCTTTCAGATCGACTGATGTGAACCAGTCGTTCTGCTTTATGGCACGGGCGAGAGAGCCTTGTGTCACATTCTGAAATTGTATTTCCTCAAATGTTTGTTCGACATTCGAAGGTCCATATAGGGCGGGGGGCACCACGCCTTTTGGAAACATAAAAATACCAGGAATAAAAACCATGGTTTATAAGATTGGGTGGCACCATCTGAATCGCTCCCTTGTTTAGGAGGGAGGAAATTTCCTCTTTCAGAATGTGTGAGGCATTTTCTTCTGTGTGAGAAGAGAGAACGCCGTTGAAAAGTGGAGGTTTTATTGCAAACTGCAGCCTGTAACCCTAGGTTACGGTACGCAAAACCCACTCGGGCGCTGAAATGGCTTGCCAAGCCGCTTCGTGACTCGAGAGCGCCCCCGCTCGGGCCGGAGCGGGGGTGTATGGGCCCAGCTGGTTCATTCGTGATGCAAAGGCGCCATCTAGTGGGCACACTAGAGGCGACATGCAGGGGTTCGGAGGGAATTCCTCCCTCTGCAGTGAGAAGTTTTCTCTGCGGAGAGAGGTCTTCTCTCCAAAACGAATTCATTTGATTCGTAACTTTGTGTGTTTTGTGTTGGGCAAACACTGGGGCCGGAGCCTTTATTGACAGAGTGAGGGGAACATAGTGTGGTGTCTACTGTGCTAAACTTTCCCTCACAAGGCCTGAAAGTGGGCGGAAAACACACATATCTCCTGAACACATGAACTGGGCAGTCTTAAGTGCAGGCAGAAAAATAATATCCACGGAGAGAGATGTTCTCTCTGTAACGGATTTATTTAATTTGTTTGTTTTAAAGTGTTATTTAGTTATGTGTGTGTTTTGTGTTGGGGAACACAGGGGCCGAAGCCTTCCACTCACAACGTCCACTAAAAACACATGGCTGGGCAGCCGCAACTGAGCTGTGTGAGCCCAGCTAGTTGATTTGTGAGGCAATGGAGCCCTCTTGTGGACGGACTCAGGGCGACATGCATGGGATCAGAGAGATTGCTCTCTATGTTGGCAGATATATAAATCTGCACGAATTAATTTGATTCGTTTGTTAAATGTGTTGTTTAGTAATGTGTGTGTTTTGTGTTGGGAAACACACACACACACACAACGTCCACTAAACGTCCTCGTGGCCCGTGAACGCGGGCTCGATACTCCCAACGGTCGAACAACAGGCAGGCCGCTTGCGTTCGGGGCCGCCTTCCTAGGAAGGCATAAATTGAAAGCCTCAACACGTAATCGTAACACATCAAGGCCCGTGAGACCGTGTTAACAGTCTAGCGGGACGCTCCAGTTTTAAGAGTTGTTTCCTCAGACTGGGCGGTGGTCTCAGCGCTTACCCGTCATACATATTCCTATCCTGGTCGGTGGCGCTCTGTGGAGCTGGCCACACAATGTTGAGACGAACGGCCGCTCGCTCACAAACTTCCAGGAGGATGGACTGAGGCAAAGCCGCGTGAGCGCTAGCCTAGGGAACGCTAAAAGGACCGCGTCATCCCCGTCGCCGGAACCGGCCGGTTCGTCAACGAGAGTGAGGTTTTCCCGCGAAGATGTCCTCTTCAGGGAATGCGGATTGGGCTGATGTCAGCTCAAATATTTAGAGAGGTGGCGCTCCGGGAGTCCCCCGGTAGCGCGTCATCATCACCGTGTCCCCCATCCGAGTCAGAAAGGCCGAGCACGGCGCGCTGGGTCGTGCAACTAAAAGCCGGCTTAGTAAAAAGCTACATGTGCAGCAATTACAATGACCGCAATTCTCCGGGTTCTCCAAAGCTTCTTGAGCGTGTTAAGCTCAAGCAAACAGCGCAGAACGAGAGGGTCCTTAGCGGCGATTAGAGCACCACACGCGGCCGGGCAGGCTCGTCGTGATAGGCTGTTCCCCGGAGAAGCGGCTGTTTAGACGGTCACATAGCCATGGGTGGGCTAGCGGTGAAGAACTCGGAAAAATCCGAGGCGGGCAGCCATGTAAGGAGGAGCAGGTGAAGGACAGCGAGAGCGCGGGCGGCTCCGGATGCAAAAAACACAGCGGATAGGCTGAAGAAACGACTGTCACTCACGTCTGGCGGAGGCTGATCTGGCGATATGTCCTCCTGAAGACTCGAAAGTGAGCAGCGTAACGTTAATCCAACCGAACTGTGTCAGTGCAGAGATCGCGAGAAGCGAATGTCAACTGAGGAATAGCAGCGCGCCTGGCAGCTATATGCCTTAGGTAAGGGGGTGTGGCCTTACCTGGCATTGGCTGCACGCTTCTGTCTGTCTAGCCAGACTTGGTGCAATTGGATGCTTCTGCAGAGGTCAGGTACGGATGCCCTTCCCATAGGTGGATCTCGAAACGAGATGATGAAAGAGAACCATTAATATATGGGATATAGGAAATACATCAATGGAAAGACTCCATGAAGATACACTAATAAATATGTGTTTATTTGCTTGAGTGGATGTTTTTCTCTCAGTTTCTTCTCATGTTTGACTCCTGAAAAACCAGTTCTGCAGAGAAACGCCCATTTCCTCATGAGAACACGGAAGTGTAGAGGAGATCAGTGCTTTTGATGATCTAGGTGCCATTTTAGAGGAACCTCTACAAATATTGTCATTTTTCAAGGTAAGTTAGTAAATATTTTAAATAACTAAACAATGCTTAAGTGTCTTTGTGGCGAGCAGGACGAGGCCGAGGGCCGTGAGAGAGCGGCATGAGGCCGGTGGCGTGATTACTGATGAGCGACACCTGCGCGACGCACCAGTCTCGTATCTCTCACGGCCCTTGGCCTCGTCCTGCTCGCCACAGTCATGTTTCCAGTAATCACAGAAGATTCAAGCAGCACAACTAATAGACCTTTATTGAATTATACACGACTGAAACAAAGCTCTGAGTGTTAGATTACAGTCTTTACAGTGGCATCCACTGAATAAAGTTCTAGATCACGTCATTTTCAAAACTTATAACTTTCAAAACGGTTTTGAAAAAGATGTTTTGTGAGCTGAACAATTGGCACACTGTATTTCTACAGTTTCCCTCACATCCTCGTTTACATTTCTGTCGAACATTAAATATGGCTTTAGGTCTATGACACTAAAGCTGTTAAAAATCTGTTTCTCATCTAAATTGACTTTACCTCCTGCTCTCTACTCATGAATGAACAGACTGATTCAACATTAAAACCTTTATTTAATTATACAGATTAATTTTGATAATGGGAATTTATTCAGTTTTTAGAAGTTAGGGTAATCAAAGATAATTGTGTGTGAGTGTGTGGAATTATCAACTAATGAGAACAGAATCATAAACTGAATAACAACCTGAAGAAATTAGTCTTACACTTTAAAAAAATATAAAATGTTTCATAATAGTTGATCTGATCACAGTGTCATTTCATTACACACATTTATTTACATGTACTGCATAGATCTCTGCTAAAGTTAAAAGATAAAAGTATAACTATTTAAAGACTTTTTCTCTTTTTCTAACAGTCCAAGGATGATGGCATCTGTTTTAGAGCTGCTTCATCGTACACTAGATGACCTGAAAAAAGACGATCTGAAGACATTTAAGGGCGTTTTTCCACTGGGTTCGTTTGCTGCGGTCCGAACCCGAGTGCGCTGGTTCCCGGCGCCCCCCGCAGCGTTGGTCTGGTTTCACACTCAATTAGTTGTATCGAACCCAGGTGCGTTTGCAGTGATCTTACGTCATCGCAAATGCACACGGAAAACGCATGGAGAATACAACTCGACTGAGCATAGCTGTAATTTGTCAGTTTTTTTGGTGCTATTATGCACAACATAGTGAGAGACAACTACGTTTATGTTCATTACATGGTGTAATTCAGCACATATCCAGGGGACGCCGTGTTTCTGCTGCTCGCAGAAGATTTTTCACTGATGCGACAGTGATACGCATGCGCGGGATACTATACTTCCTGAACAAGCACGCACCCGAGTCCGTGTTGCTTGCACATTAACGCGAACCGCGCCACGGTTCGGGAGCAACCGAGCTCAGACCACCTCCTCCAGGTAGTCTCGGGTTCGGTACTCTAGTGCGCACCCGGGTCCGATGACAGCGTTCACATTAGCGATTTTTCATGCGAACCGTGCCCCGGTCCGCACTAAACTGCCAGTGTGAAAGCGCCCTAAGTGGCTCTTAAAACATGCAGGACCCATTGGAGCTGGTAAACTGGAGGATGCTGGTGTCACTGATATAGTGGATATAATGATGGAGCATTTTAGAGAAGAAGAAGAAGCTGTGCAGATCACACTGAACATCCTGAGGAAGATGAACCAGAACCAGCTGGCTGAAGAGTTACAGAACAACTACACTGAAGGTAATAAAGGAAAGAATAGAGAACGAGAGGCAGCATAGATTCATAGAAATGTACATTCAGATTTTTTAAAAGAAGATTCTTACGTTCACCAAGGCTGTATTTTTTGATCAAAAATAGTTAACATATTGTGAAATATTATAATTTAAAATAGCTATTTTCTATTTGAATATCTTTTTAGAAATACAAATTTCCTATGTTGGCATTACAGGCAAAGTTTCTCAGCTGAATTTTCAGCGTCACATGTAGGGTTGCCAACTGTCCCGTATTAGCCGGGACGTCCCGTAGTTTGGGCCTAATTTATTTGTCTCGTGCGTGACCTCCCTTGTCCCGTTTTTTGACTAGCCTACTACGCTGATCTAACCACTGACTGATACAACAGCAGCAGTGCTGATCACGACACCTGAGAATGATCACCGACACCTGTCATCATCAAATCACAGCTTTTTTTAATCATTCTTTTGAGACAAAATCATTGTTTTGTGAACATAATCTTCTGCCGTCTGGTCGCTTCCGCTTCAAGCCGGACTCGTCTCGGGCTAACGGTAATTCTATTTCACTGTCCACGTTTTGATTTCGGCAAATCAGTTTTGGCGAATGCAAACAACGTGATTATTGTTCATGAGTCCAACATCCAGCCACACAAGAAAACATGTAATCTACCTGAGGAAATAATATGCTCAAAAAACATTTCTGATTATTATTAATGTTTAAAACAGTTTTTTTTCCCCCACGATTCTTTGATGAATATAAGTTCATAAGAGATTTATCTGAAATGGAAAGCTTTTGTAACATTATAAATGTCTTTACTGTCACTTTTCATTCATGTAATGCATCCTTGCTGAATAAAAGTAGGCAATTACTTTCTTTAGTTTCTTTCCAAAAAAAAAAAAAAATCTTATTAACCCCAAACTTTTGAACTGTAGGCCTAGTGTATAATGTTAAAAAAGCTTTCTATTTTAGATAAATGCTGTTATTTTGAACGATGGTTTGTTTGTAATGTGACTTTTTTTTTAATGTATGACATTAAAATTCTTTTTAGAATTAAATTGTACATAAATAGGTTAAGCAATACAAATGTGTTTATGTCTGATAACCTTTTAAACACATACTTAACTACAGACACTGAAATGACGTACACTGTGTGATACAATACAAATATTTTGAGTGTCCCTCATTTTCCTATAAAGAACCACGATTGTCCTGCATTTTCTTTTCTGAAGTTGACAACCCTTCTTATTTAGTTAATAAATGTAAGTTGTGCTGCTTAATGAAGTGTTGAAACATGATGCAGTGCCTTTTTCTGGATACTTTGATGAACATAAAGTCTCATTCTTTTCTCTCTCTTCACAGTGCAAACATCATTAGAAGCAGCTGAGAAACACACAAGAAAACAAGGTGAATTAACCTTAAACATCCTTACAGCGGAATCAGAAATTATTTTAGCATATTTGATGTAGCACAGATGTGATCTCAGCACAGAACAGAACTGCTTTCTGTAATATTAATCTAAATACCATATGTTTGCTACAGTTGATTATAATTATATAATTATAATGTAAATAAACAAATAAAGTTTATCCTATCCTTTATCCTTAATCCTTAAATGCAAATGTGAAAAACCTTTCTGTTTAATTTTCTAGTGTTGTTTTGTTCAAACCTTTTCCTGCTGGTTTATATTTTTCATAACAGATGATTTATGGCTGCAGGAATTCTTGAAAACTCACAAAATGAACATGAAGGAGAAAGTAGAACATATTTTTGAGTGTAAAACGGATAATGAAGCAGACCTCAAGGATGTTTTCACAGAACTCTTCATTACGGAGGGGGATCTTTAAAAAGTAAATCAAGAACATGAGATTCTGCAGATTGATACAGCCTTTAAACCCCATAAATCACAGGACAGGCCAATCAAATGCAATGATGCATTTAGTCTGAACAAAAATAAGAAAAAGATTGTGCTGACCAAAGGCATCGCTGGCATTGGAAAAACGGTCTCAGTGCACAAGTTCATTCTGGACTGGGCAGAAGGAAAAGCCAATCAGGATATAGACTGTGTTTTCCTGCTTCCATTCCGAAAGATGAACTGCATTAAAGCCAGAGAGATCAGTCTGCATGAGTTTCTACAGAAATTTAATCCAGAACTGAAGGACCTGGAAACAGCAAAGATGTGTAAGATATTTAGTTGTAAGCTTGCGTTCATCTTTGATGGACTGGATGAGAGTCGACTGACTTTGTATTTTGACAGTGGAATGGTGACGAGTGTTGAGGAGCAATCATCTATAGATGAACTGTTTACAAGTCTGGTGAACGGGACTCTGCTTCCATCCGCTCACGTCTGGGTGACATCACGACCAGCAGCAGCCAATCAGATCCCTCCTGAGTATGTAGGGTTGTTCACTGAGGTGCGAGGATTCACTGACCAGCAGAAGGAGGAGTATTTCAGAAAGAGAATCAAAGATGAGACTCAGGCCTCCAGAATAATCTCACACATTAAGAAATCTCGTAGTCTCTACATCATGTGTTACATTCCCGTGTTCTGTTGGATCACAGCCACAGTTCTTCAGGACGCCCCTATTGGAAACAATGTAGAGAACATCAACACGACACTCTCTGAAATGTACATCCACTTCCTGCTGATACAGATGAACATGAAGAGCCAGAAGCATGACAGAAAAACAGAACGAGAACGTACCAAGCTCTTAGAGTCCAATAAAACAATGATTTTGAAGTTAGCTAAACTAGCGTTTGAACAACTGAAGAAAGAAAATGTAGTGTTCTATGAGGAAGATCTGAAAGCATGTGGTATTGATGTGAGTGAAGACTTTGAGTCCACAGGAATGCTCACTGAGATCTTTCAGCAAGAGGCTGGACGTCATGAGATGAAGGTATTTTGCTTCGTACATCTGAGTATTCAAGAGTTCCTCGCTGCAGTGCATGTGTTCCTCTGCTACCTGAAGAAGAACATGGATGAACTGGAGTTTTTTAGTGAAGAAACACAAAGAGAGGTCAGATCTAATCGTCGGTTTCATTTTCAGTTTGCAAGACTGCTCAAAGCCAACAAGAATGAGAGTGAGTCTGACTTCAAAAAGCCAGACAAAAATATTGCTCTCCATGATTTACTAAAGAAGGCTGTTAGGAAAGCGATGCAAAGTCACAAAGGACATTTAGACCTATTTTTACGGTTTCTGATGGGCATTTCACTGGAATACAATCAGAAACTGCTCAGAGGCCTGTTCACACACACTGAAGACAGCAAAGACAGCGTCTCAAAAATAACCAAATACATTGCAGAAAAATTACAAAATGAGGACATCTCAGCTGAATATTCAGTCAACCTGTTCTACTGCTTACTGGAGCTCAATGACAATTCATTAAATAAAGAAATCCTAAGATACTTAAGATCATATCCAGGAAGAAGACTCTCATCTTCCATGTGCTCATTGTTTCCTCACATGCTGCTGATGTCAGGGGAGGTGCTGGATGATCTCGACCTGAGGAGGTTCAAGACTGATTCAGGAGACTACACAAGTCTCTTGCCAGCTGTGAGATGCTGCAGAATAGCAAAGTTAGTGACTTGTTGACAGCTGTTTAATCAACGTTTTTAACTCTGACAATCAAGTTTTGCGTAAGATGCAGTGTGAAGTATCATGTTTTTAATGATTTTGTAGAGTAAAATCTGTACTTACTCAAATTTAATACACAGTGATTTTATAAACATACGTTTGAAAGTTATTTTCACTTGACTGTCACATCAGTTCCAGCATAAAGGACATTTCTATTTTTTTCTAGTAAGTTTTAATGTTAATAGAGAATATGACAAAACCTGTCACTCTTACTACAAGCACTACAAGATAAACACAGTAAATGACATGGACAAATATCCTGTTTTTACAGACTCACCTCATGTTTTCTCGATGACACCTGTTGTGAAACTGTGGCTTTGGCCCTGCAGATACCAAACTCACATCTGATAGAGCTGGACATGAGTAACAATAACCTGCATGACTCAGGAGTGAAGCTGCTCTCTCGTGGACTGAAGAGCCCAAACTGTCAGCTGAAGATACTGAGGTTTTTCAATCACTAAAAACATTGGGATATTCTAAAACACTTAACATGAAACTGCTTAACGTGCCTTAATGCACAAAGACAGTGATTTAAAAAAAAATCAGTATACACCGTAATGATGATGCATACAGGCAAGCAGACAAACCCTGAATTTGAAAGTTTGAAATTGAAATTTGAAAAGATTTTGAAACCCTGAATACAATGCGCTTAATTGCATATAAATTCCTATGGGAAAAAATTACATGAAACTGTGCATGTTGCGTTTATATTCTGGGTTCATCTATTTCACTGCAAGATGATGATGATGATTATGATGACGATGAAGTCAATGAAGCATGTATTGCAATAGGGATGTTCTCTCCCCATTATGTCCACACATGAGAGATTTACATTTACATTTAGTCATTTAGCAGACGCTTTTATCCAAAGCGACTTACAAATTAGATTGCATGTCAAATCATAATGTATGTTTTTAAGATAAACAAATTAAAGTGGAATCTCTTTGTTATTAGATAATCTGACAGTTATGTTTTAGGACTAGGTGAAACAATCCCATTTTTAAGACCTGAGGTATGAGTGGTGACGATGCATCCATCGGTGTAATTTTCTCACTGTGATGGTGGTTTTGAGTGGGATGAGAATGGGGGTTTTAGCTTCATCTGGGTCATCAGGTGGGCACCCTCCTTCTCCGGTGTTTCAATGATAGGCCCACGACACCTCCAGAGGGCTCATCGGCAGCACCTGGCGTCCCAGGTGTGCCCCCCTCTGCTTTCAACCCCTCAATGCCTCAGGTAATATTAGGGGCCCAGTTGGAGTCTCCCCTTTTCACCCAAAGCCATCGACTTGCTTCTTCTGCTGCACCTGAGAGGGCTTTGATGGTTCGGCGTAGGGTTTGACCTTGCACTCCCAATTCCTTAAGCAGCCTGATGGTTGACTTGCCCACGAAGCCTCTGCAGCCGACTTCCACTGGGCAGACCTTGGATTTCCATCCGCGTTGCTCAGCATCAGCTGCCAACTCTGTGTACTTAAGGCTCTTGCGCTCAAATGCCTCCTCCACAGCAGCCTCCCAGGGAACGGTAAGCTCTATTATGTACACAATGTGGAGTGAGGAGGACCAGAGCACAAGGTCTGGTCTGAGGTTTGTTGTGGCGATCTCAGAAGGCAAGTGAAGTCTTCGGTTCAGATCTACCACCAACTTCCAGTCTCGAGCCCTTCCAAGCTGGCCGACGTCCGATGTTGTTTGGACTTTGGCTGTCTTTGTACCTTCTCGGATGAACTCTCTTGCGTATGAGGGATGAAATGATGGAGGAGGCAGGGCATTGATCTTTAACCGTCTGCACTCCAAGGTAGCTGCTAGGCATTTCAGGACATGGTTGTGCCTCCAGGTATAGCGGCCTTGTGACAAGCTTGTCTTACATCCAACCAGAATGTGTTTAAGGTTTGCAGGGGATGGACAGAGGGGGCATGTCGGGTCTTCTCCATACCACTGGTTGAGGTTTGAGGGGGAAGGCAGGACGTCGTACGTTGCACGTAAGATGAAGCTGATGTGAAATGATTCCATGCCCATCAACTCCCTCCAGGATAACTTCCTCCTCTCAACTCCCTCCCATCTCGTCCATTGTCCTTGCTTGGCTTGTGAGATAGCCTTTACACACCTTGTTGCCTGCTCGTGCCGACGCACCTCCTCAACAACCAGCCGTCGGCGCTGAGCTGGAGCTGCCCTTTGCCACGATGGTCTACTGTCTCTTCTGCAATGCTGGAAACAGGAATCTCCAAGATAGTAGTATATCATAACAACAAATTGTGCAAATCCAAATGCACACAGAAATACGTAAAAATGCCTGCCTCAACAAGCTGTGTGTACTGTGGGAATCAAAATTGTCAAGGAAACAAGGAAACATCCCCTGCAATTTTGCCCTGCCTGGAAAAAAACAACCAATCTGGCCGATATATTCAAGTGAATTATTTTCAGTGTTTTTTTCTTTTTCAATATTAAAGGTCCCGTGGCATGGATTATTTTATTATTTTATAATGTTTCCTGGGGTGCCCTTATAATGTTAGAATGTTTTTTAGATAAAAAATTGTCATAATTTAGAAATAAAAGGCATTTTTCCTAGCCTGATTTTAGCCTCTGATTTGAACGCTCTTTTTGAAGGGGCGTGTCTGCTGTGAGACTTCAGTGTAAACGCCCACTGCTGTGATTGGCTGACATGCTTGCATATGAAATAGCTAGCATTACATGTGGAACTCTCTCGAATACTTTTATTATTACAGCTATCAAGATGAATGAATCGTGAGAAGTTTTTAAAGTATTTAGATCTATTCCCATCACATAAAAGGTTGCAGTGATGAGCATTGAGCAGATGACAGTCTGTTGATCACGTGAATAAAGATAGTATCATTGCAACGCAGTTTCTGCACTCTCACTAATGCTTTCTCCAGTGTAAACATGATGTAAATATAGTAAGAGCTTCGTTGTGCAGTGTAACAGCGTCATTGATTTCATAACAAGTTTTGGCAAGTGTCCAGATAAACTCGCGCTGTGTGATTGACAGCTTGGGTGATTGGAAAGGGATAGTTCTTTGATCGCTTTCTGTATATATTTTAATCACAGTTTAAATAAGATTATTTTCATCCTACTAAGAGAAACGATGTGAAGTTGATATTTTAGTCACCTGCTTGATTTACTGATGCATAAACAGTATTGAACGATTTTGAGAGAAAGATTATCTGTCTGAACTTGAACAATTACACATCAGAAATTCACATAACCCACTGTTTCTTCAGAGGCTCAGATGAAGGAACTAAAAAAATACTTTTGTGTTCATTTGTACATCCAAACACTGAGCAACTGCCATGCTTCACTCGTTTGCAAGCCATGATGTCTCTCGAGGAAAAACCAATGTCGCGCTTGCGTAGCTCATTTTCTCATGGGCGGGCCAAATTCTCTATGTGGGCAAAGCAGAGAAAGGGGAGGTAAGGGGAGGTTATGTCGTCATAAGGGGAAGATTCCAGATTCGCCCATCTGAGCTTTCATTTTCTCAAAGGCGAAGCAGGATACCCCGGGCTTGGTTTACACCTATCACAAATTCTAGCCACTGGGGGAACCATAGGCAGGCTAGGGGAACTCATATTAATGTTAAAAAAGTTAACTTTTCATGCCATGGGACCTTTAAAGAAAGTAAATACTAATAATAGATCATTTACTAAATATTTTACAGTAAAGCATTTGTTTTAAATATAGTCAAACCATAACTATTACTGTCACTACTATTAACCACAACAAAGTAAAAGTAAAAAGTTAATTTCTTAAATTATATAGGGTTGTGTTTAATTATGACAATTTGAGAGGTATTGATCTTTCATCAGGTTCTTGACTGCAGTTCTGTATTGAATTAAATTTTTAATTAAATTAAAAATTATTACAAATGAAGATATTTCACCAAATGATTTCTTGGGGGAAATTAAATTTGTTATTTCTACAGTATTTCTAGTGTTAGAAACTGCCTTTAAGGTCCCATATCATAGTAGTGTTGAATTCAAATGGTGCAAACACTTCTCATTGTGTTTATCACCGGCGTGAACAAGTTCAGCATTACTGCATGGAAGGCCTTTCTTTCTCTGCTCTCATGCTACAGCTGCACAGTTTTGGATCATTCGGAGTATAGTTATGTACAGGAACTATTTAAGTGCATAGAAACTATTTCTACTTTGTTACCTTACACCACTGTTAATTGATGTGTAATTGTAATTTTTTTTATTATTCTATTCAGATTGGCAGGATGTGAACTCACTGGTCAGAGCTGTGAAATTGTGGCATCAGTTCTACAATCATCAAACTCCCATCTGATAGAGCTGGACATGAGTGACAATGACCTGCAGGATTCAGGAGTGAAGCTGCTCTCTGATGGACTGATGGACGCAAACTGTCAGCTGAACATACTGAGGTTTCTTTCTTTCTTTCTCTGTCCCCGACGGGCAATTGGTTTTACAGCAAGACCAGCATACTAAAAAGACAATTTACAATACATAAAAAAAATTCATAATATCTACACAAGACAACAACAGGCCCAAACAACTACATACTTCCACCTACTCCCCCCATGCTTGAATTTAACAAAGAAATAGAAGTAGGAATAAATGAATATTTGTATCTGTTACTCCTAACAGAGGGAAATCTTAACCGAGATCCTGAAGGTAAAAACTGAAACTTAGAATAGAGCGGATGGGAACAAACTAACCATTAAGATGGATTGGGCTTTTCTAACTACCTGATGATTAAACATGGTGGTAGGGTGACTCTGCTGAATTCCTAAAATCTTACTACTAGTATTAACTATTTTTGCCCAAGCAGACTTTGCGTTCACACTAAGTAGGTTTGAGATTCATTCATTCAGTAGTCAAATCCATGAAGTGTCTGCTCGTAGATCTAGTGGTTACATGTAAACTAATGTTAGTAGCTGATCTCTATGATGCTGTGCAGTGATAAACACAATAGCAGCTAAACAGATGTTTCACATCACAGTTACTAGATCACCACTGGAACACTGGACTGACCAATCAGAAGACAGGACCAGAATTATGTCTATTATAAAACGGTTTGTTCTGGTCCTTGATTATGATATGCCCAGTCATGTTTAAAGCTGTTGTAAATTATTCTAAAATCAGTGGTTCTCATCTCCGGTTCTGGAGACCCACTGTTGTGCACATTTTGTCTTTCTTATCTGACACACTCAGTTCAGTTCATGGAGTCTCTCCTTATGAGCTGGGCCCAGTTGTTTAAAAGTTATTTGATCAGATTTCGACTATCGGATTGGATCAAATCTTGAAAATGAGTTGAAAAAATGAAAAAAGAAAAGGATTCTGAAATCGGCTTAGATCAAAAAGTCCAATCTTGGTTTTGATCTGTTCAAAATATTTTAGGAAAACTGGGATAGCTTTGATCCAAAAAAATCTTTAAAAGAGTTTGTTTATTGAAAGTAATCCTATGTATTCCTTGTCTTCGTGAGCTTTGTTACCATGTGACACGCTGTAATGTGTGCTCTGAGACACAAAGGTTGAGAATTCAAATGCAGTTTTTAATGGGAAAATCCAAGATCATAAACCGAATAACAGGCCCACTGGTTTCCCATTAAAAGAACAGGGTAATCAGTCCAAACAATAACAGGGCACAGGAACACAGATGAAGAGAGTAATCCAAGAGACAGGCGAACAGGGAAAAAAAACAGAAAACAGGGAGATGATCGAAATGGACAAACACTGGAACAGTGTTACACGTACAAGACTTTGCAGGGAATGAATGTGAAAACCAGGCTATTAAAGGGTGAGTTAAACAAGGTAATGTGACACAGGTGGATGCAATCAGGGATGATGAGTCCAGGCAGAGAGTTATGGGAAATGTAGTTTCATTAGGGAATGACAATAGTGTGGGGAAGAGTGCCATCTGGCATCTGGTGGTTATGATGGACACTCTCACTGGTAATCGTAACACACGCGTCATTTTAAATCTGTTTAAACCATGATTTAAAAAAAAAAAGTATTGATACTAGAAGTTGGAATATCGATACACTATTGTGAAAAAAATATTGCGATAGTTAGCAGTATCGATATTTTTGCACAGCCCTATTTAATATGGAGTTGGCCCACCCTTTGCAGCTATAACAGCTTCAAGTCTTCTGGGAGGGCTTTCCACAAGGTTTAGGAGTGTGTTTATGGGAATTTTTGACCATTCTTCCAGAAGCACATTTGTGAGGTCAGGCACTGATGTTGGACAAGAAGGCCTGGCTCGCATTCTCCACTCTAATTGATCCCAAAGGTGTTCTATCAGGTTGAGGTCAGGACTCTGTGCAGGCCAGTCAAGTTCCTCCACACCAAACTCACTCATCCATGTATTTATGGACCTGCTTTGTGCACTGGTGCACAGTCATGTCAGAAGTTGGGAGCATAAAATTGTCCAAAATGTCTTGGTATGCTGAAGCATTAAAGTTCCTTTCACTGAAACTAAGGGGCCAAGCCCAACCCCTGAAAAACAACCCCACACCATAATCCACCCTCCACCAAACTTTACACTTGGCACAATGCAGTCAGACAAGTACCGTTCTCTTGGCAACCACCAAACCCAGACTCTTCCATCATATTGCCAGACAGAGAAGCGCGATTTGTCACTCCAGAGAACACGTCTCCACTGCTCTAGGGTCCAGTGGCGGCATGCTTTACACCATTGCATCCCAAGCTTTACACCTCTGCATCCCACGCTTTACACCACTGCATCCCACGCTTTACACCACTGCATCCCACGCTTTACACCACTGCATCCCACGCTTTACACCACTGCATTCCATGCTTTGTATTGCACTTGGTGATGTAAGGCTTGGATGCAGCTGCTCGGCCATGGAAACCCATTCCATGAAGCTCTTTTATGCACTGATCTTGAGCTAATCTGAAAGCCACATGAAGTTTTGAGGTCTGTAGCTGTTGACTTTGCAGAAAGTTGGCGACTTTTGCGCACTGTGAGCCTCAGCATGCGCTGACCCCACTCTGTGATTTTACGTGGCCTACTACTTTGTGGCTGAGTTGCAGTTGTTCCCAATTGTTTCCACTTTGTTATAATACCACTAACAGTTGACAGTGGAATATTTAGTCGTGAGGAAATTTCACGAATGGACTTATTGCACAGGTGGCAACCAATCACGGTACAAAGCTTGAAATCACTGAGCTCCTGAGAGTGACCCATTCTTTCACAAATGTTTGTAGAAGCAGTCTGCATGCCTAGGTGCTTGATTTTATATTGGATAGGATAAGTGATTGGAAAACCTGAATTCAGTCCCAATACTTTTGGCAATATAGTGTATGTATTTATGTATAAGAGTCACTCTCTCTAAAAGAAAAGAAGAATATTGTTGTGTAAAAAACAATGTGTCGAGTGTCAACAGCACTTCTTTAACTCAGAACCTAAAACCCAAAGTTACTCGAACACGATTATTTCCTTCAGGAGATACAAATCTATTTGCTTATGATCCTCAGTATATGGTAGATGGCCGATAGATCAACTGGTGATCAGAACCATATTCTCCTGTCAGCAGAACTTATAGTTTATGAAATGTCAAATATTCAACTCTTATCAGTTTATATTAAATGGGTGTGTAATTATTCAATAGATTGGACTTCCGTTTCTGGAAGGACTTCCGTTTCCGGTGAGAGTACAATGTGCGCGCCTTGCTGCTGCTTCTCTCTGGAACTTTTGTTTGTTTGTTTGTTTGTTTCGCGTCTACAGTGTCATCTCCTTCCCTGCTGAACTGGACGTTTGCTTGGACTTTATTATTGTCATTTCCCTGTGGATTTTACTGTGGATATATAACGCGGACACTGACAACTTTCCAACTCATCACTGGCACTCATCCAACTCACACTACTCTGCTGCTGTCTGCCGATCTTCGCGCTACTCCACTGTACCTTCTACATAGGTAGCTGGTGAGTCTCCACTCCCTCGCTTATCTATCGTGGACAGTTTTTTGAATGGTCGGTTACCCCCTATCATTACATTTTTCTGATAAGGTCTTCATACTGCGTTGATTGGGCATAATTAGCGCTGAGAGTGTTGCTGCTTTCTTGCACTTTATTGCAAGAGAAGTGCGTTCTTCAATTGCCAGTGATGTTGTGTTGTTTCTACATGTCTGCGGTCTAATTATGCATACTGCACGCAACGTCCCAGTCCCAGCACTGCTTAGAGTTTTAACTCTGGGCTTATTACTCTGCTGTGACATGGCACTTAACTACTTGCTACTCTAACTGCGTTGCATGAAAACTCATCCTCGTCTTGATGCGACTACATACAGGCTCTGCAAGGAGCTCGGGATTGCTAGGCGACCGCACTATGTCCATCGTTCCTGTCGCCTCCATTTCTCATTGCACGGCCCGTCTTCTTCAGCCATTCCTTCCATCTGGTTGAACCGCTCGGATACCGCTATTCTATGCTGCCATCTACTCACCGTGGAATAAATCTTACCTCATTAAAAACTGTTTAATCTACATGTAATCTACATACAATGACTGCACGTTTCATCCTGCAGTTGCGCTGTTTAACTGTCGGTCTCTCACAGATAAGGCTACTGTGCTTTGCACACGACTGAGAAAAGCTTCGACTTATTGCTCCTCACTGAAACATGGAAAACTCCTAATGACCATTTCCACCTAAATCTTCTCACTCCCTCTGGATACAGCTACCTGGCCAAACCTCATTTGACATCAAGGGGTGGTGGCCTGGCTGCTGTTTACCGCAGCAGCATTTCAGTCAAAACTATTGACTTTCATGTGACTTTAACCTTTGAATATTTCGTTCTCAAAGTTTCTGGTACATCTCCAATGCTCTTGATTCTCCTGTTTCGTCCACCTAAATCTATCTCAAATTTCTTCAGTGAACTGCATGAACTGTTAACCCTTTCCTCTGCCTTATCCCCTTGTGTTATATTACTTGGTGATTTCAACATATATGTTGATACTGTTTGTGCAGAATCGCGTGATCTTTGTCATTGTTTTAATGTTTCAATCTTGTACAGCATGTCGAGTTTGCTACACACTCAAAAGGTCACACACTGGATCTTGTCTGCACTGCTGGTCTACATAATGTTTTCGTGCTTGGTTCTCAAATTGGACTGTCTGATCACCTCCTCATCGAACTAAACTGTGAAATGCCTCTTCACCGCCTCAGGGTGAAATCCACTATAACCTACCGTAACCTCAATTCTGTTAATCCCCTTTACTGTTTTCTGAATCTTTACAAACTCATCTCTCTGATATTACTGAACACACTAGCTCTCTCGATATCCTTACCGAATATATTGTCTGTATTTCCACTGCCCTTGATATACATGCCCCTCTTAAAAGTAGAGTTCTACCTTCTATACACCAAGGTTATAATCGTTAACAAAAACGAACGAAAAAACAAAAACTAGGTGGGAAAAAAACATTGTTGTTAAAAAAAAACGATAACTAGAACTGTAATGTGTGTTTGGCAAAACTAACTAAAATAAAATAAAATTATAGAGTAAATGTCCTTAGTTTTCATCTTTGTCAATGTCTAAAGCAATTGAGCATAGAGAAAATAACGTTATATCTTTCAGAGTTGACATTTCCGACCATAAACATACAGTTTCCGACTGGCAGTGTTTCCCACACACAGACTAATTCTTGGCGGTGCGCCACAGAATCAACACCGGCCGCCACATATTGCGTTTCGTTATTCATTTTTTTAAACACTATTTAAAACACGCAGCGTATTCGTTCAGCTGCATTTCCTTTCCCTGCTCTCCCTCCGTCTCTCGGTCACTCACGCGTCTCTCTCACATACACGCGCATGCACACACACCAGGCGGGTAATCTATCGACCGGAAGTTGAAGCCGGCCGCGTGCCGCCATCTTGTAGCAGAACTTCACTTGCGTTAGCATTCCATTGACTCCCATTCATTTTGGCGTCACTTTGACAGCGAATAACTTTACATCTGAGGCGTTTAAAGACTCCATTTGTCCATTATTTATTTCTAAAGAAACACGACAATGTATAAAGGGCTCCATTACCTTCTGTGTTACATTATGGCCCCGTAGAAACAGTTTTTGTAAAAATAGGCTATCGATTGCGTCATAACCACTCGACTCTCTGTCGCACAGTAGAGAAATTACCGTACAGACAGGAGGAGAAGCTCGCAGGCAATCGGGGGGACGTACTGGCATTACATTTTAAAATAAATACTATACAAAATAATTAATCAGAGTACTTACTCCTGCTCACTCACGCCAAAGAACTCTTTGCTCAAGCTCGCCGTCTCTGCAAGATTAACGTTGGCAGTTTGCACGCACAGCTACTAGAAGATTTACATCTGTCAGACAGGTTGCTCACGTCATCAAGCTTAGTTTGAGTCGGTTTGAGTCTGCGCGTCAGGAACGGAAGTGCTAAAAAATCGCTAAAAATGGGCTTCACTTGTCTCAATTGAGTTCCAATGAGATGGCTCTGTCCACTTCTTATACTGTCTATGACACACACACACACACAGCCCCTCCCCTCCGTGCACACCGCGTCTCCATGAAAACGTGTGTTCGTTGAAAGCAAGTTTGCGAAAGGTTGGTATCTCATGAACACTTTTACACAATCACACATTAAAAAGTGGTATAAAAATATTTTAAATTCTGAATACAATTTTGTCAGTGTGTTAATGTTGACCCAAGAAGCGATTGCGCCTTCTTTAGAAAGTTAACTAGTCGCAAATTTGAGGTAAAATGCAGTTGGGTTGTCAATGTCAAAACACTATATAAGCTGTGATTCAAATATTAAATAATGTTATCTCATTTTTTATGCTGAATATTTGCTGCTTCAATCCAGGTGAGTATTGTATAGCCTAGGGTAAATTTAGTATAGGCCTAGGGTGTGAAAATTGTACAGCGGTGGGATTTGTATAGGGTGTGAATTTTGTATAGAAGATGTGTAGATTTTTGGTACGGCATGTGGATTTTGTAAGAGGTAAAGGAATTTCAATGGGCTGTGAATTTTGTATAGGGTTAGGGTACAGCCATCTCTCTGAAACAGCTGATTCATTAATGCAAGGGACTTACATTCTTTTGTTTACCATGTTGGACACAAGTTGATGTAAACTTAACATAGAAAAGCAAACCACAACAGCTTCCAGCTGAGATGGTGCAGTATCTTGCCAGCTGTCTGGATCTCAGTGTACTTGAAGTGTTCAAAATATTCACTGTTAATTAATGATGTCAAGTATATGCAGTATTGTATTGCTATTCAACTGCAATGATTTGCCATAGAGCTGCAGCATATGCATCTAATGCTGGGCAGTCCAATTCATCGAGTAGCCTAGTTAATTTTGAGATGGTTAATCTAAATGTGTTGACCCTCTAGAGTTTATTTTTTATTTTTCATGTTCTTTTCTCAGATTGAGCTCCCTGACACTCTGACAGCATGTCTTGTGTGGCTCAAAAATGGATTGAATACATGCTGTTCATGTATGTCGTCTTTAGTTTGTTGGCTATTTAAGTTATTTCCTGGCACACGTCACTTACACATTTTGCACTTACTGCAGAGTCTTGTGTAGACTGTTTACATATTTGTGGCCATGTACATTTTATGTACTGGTGTTATTGTTGAATACATATTTCTAAAATTGTGTGATGTTTTTGTTGAGTTATTATTACACAATACTTTTTCTGACCTTTTTGAATCTTGCCCCTGACAAATAACCCAAATTACAAAAAAAGACTAAAACTAACACTAAAACTAATAAAAACTAAACTAAAACTAAGCATTTTCAAAAAATAAAAAATAAACTAAACTAGCAAAGCCACTTTAAAAACTAATTAAAACTAAACTGAATTTGAAAACAAAAAGTCAAAACGAAATAAAAATAAAAACTAATGAAAAATGCAAAACTATAATAACCTTGCTACACACACGTCTCCCTGGTTTACCCCTGCACTTCACAATCTAAAACAGCTGGTCGTTGTCTTGAACGCCTTTACAGGAAAACTGGTTTGACTGTTCACCTTACTGCTTACACTGACCATATCCAGTTGTACAAATCTGCTATAAACACTGCACGCTCTAGTTACTACTCAACTGTTATTAATAATACATCCTCTGGACCTTAAGCATTGTTTTCTGTTGTCAATAAACTCACCAACCCTCCTGCACCTGTCATGAGTAACTCAGCAGACCTCTGTGAGTCATTCCTGCATTTCTTTCTAAATAAAATTGATAACATTCATAATCATTTCCCATCCATGATCTCTCCTGTCCCCACACACGACTTCCCCACTGCTTTTACATCTGGTACTCTCACTGATTTTGCCACCCCAACCCCTGCTTATATCTTTGAGCTAATCAACAAAGCAAATTCATCTTGCTGTCATCTTGATCCCATCCTTACTACTTTACTAAAAAATGTGCACCTGTTATTTCTCTGCCGATTTCACTTCTCATCTCCCAACTACTAAATACTGGTGCTGTTCCTCTGGAATTAAAAACTGCTGCTGTCACTCCTGTCCTAAAGAAACCTGGTCTTGACCCCTCTGACATGGCCAACTACAGACCAATCTCAAATCTACCATTTCTTTCGAAACTTCTTGAGAAAGTGGTCACTGCTAAACTTCAAGCACATTTGTCATCTAACAACCACTATGAAAGTTTTCAATCTGTTTTTCGGACCCTCCACAGCACTGAGACAACACTTCTTAGGGTTGTCAATGATCTCCTTATGGCCACTGACTCCAGCTCCACCAGTAATCAAATTTTTCTAGATATTTCCTCTGCATTCGACACAATCTCTCACAGTATTCTCATCTCACGACTCTTTGCTCTTGGTATTTCTGGAACTGCCCTATCCTGGTTCACCTCCTACCTGTCTGGTCGCCAGCATTACATCTCTATCCGCCAGGCTAAGTCCACTACTGCCTCTGTCTCACACTGTGTTCCCCAGGGTTCTGTTCTTGGGCCTCTTCTCTTCATCATCTACATACTACCATTAGGTGACATCATCCGTCATCATGACTTTAAATTCCATTGCTACACAAATGACCCCCAACTATACATCCATTCTCAACTCAATGCTCCTTTCCCCACAAATTCCATATCAGCTTGTATTGATGATATAAATGCTTGGATGACCAGTAATTTTCTCAAACTCAGCACTGACAAAACAGATCTACATCTTATTGGTTCATCTCAAATTACATCCCGTTTCTGTTTTGACAATGTTAATATTGCTGGAGTTTTGGTTCAACCTTCCACCACTGTCAAAAACCTGGGTATAATCTTTGATTCCTCTCTTTCCTTCCTTCCACACATCTCCTTGCTCACTAAGTCTGCCTTCTTTCACCTTCGTAATATCGCACGCTTACATCCATTTCTGAATATCAGCGATGCTGAGACCCTAGTTCACGCTTTCATCACTTTACGGCTTGACTACTGCAATTCTCTTTTCTATGGCTTACCCAATTCATCTATAAATAAGATCCAATATACTCAGAACTCTGCAGCTAGGCTCCTCACATACACAAAGAAATCTTCCCACATTACTCAGATTTTACGCAGACTTCATTGGCTTCCCGTACGCTTTCGTATTCAATACAAGATACTCCTTATCACATTCAAAGCACTCTATGGTCTTTTATTTTTATTTGTCTTCATTATTTCTTATATTCAAGCATTAGACAGGCGTCTTTGACCATTGTGATCCTCGCTGTTTTTTCACTCTTGTTCATGTGAAAAAATTGAATTAGCTTTATCTAAATCTGGTATGTCTTTATATATTAATAATCAAACATTTATAATTTGTTTTTTATAATTAATATCCTCATTAAGTACATGTGTTTTTATAGTGTAAATCATGGAATATGACAGGTATATTCAAACACACCTATCTGTGATTAATAATGTTTTGTTCTCTCTTCTTGTCTTCAGACCCGGGTTTATCTCTCACAGGATCTAAACACAGCGGACACTCGTCCCATTATGTCTGAGGAGAACAGAAATGGATTGAGGATCAGATTTGATGAGTGTCGTCAGGTTCTGTGTAGAGAGAGTCTTACTGGACGCTGTTACTGGGAGGTTGAATGGAGTCAGTAAATGAATATCCGGCTGGTACTTTGTTCTCCTACAGCATCTCTGAAACTCACACACATCCAACAGAACAGTATGTTCTCTTCTGAGCTTGTTGTTGTTGTTTTCCCCTCGCTGGTTGTCATACAGTCATGATTATTTACTCGTAATATGTTTAAATGTTTCTGAGGGACAGGAAGAAGTAATCTGCTGAAATGCTTATTTATCTTTTTGTTTTTGCTTCTGCTTCACAAATTGGATCATTTCTGACGTTAGTTTTATGAAAGAGCTTTTACAGGGACATGAGATGAGCTTGAGCTGACAACCATTAAATCATCCATTAGCCAGTTGTATAGAATATATAATTATGATGCTAATTTGTGCACATCTTTGTATAGATAGATCACAAACTACACATTTTTAATTGTCATACAGATATTCATAGTTGATGAGGCATTATTTTGTTTAGATTCAGGCAACATGTAAATATTTAGATAACGTTCATATTCAGTGGCCCCTAAAAGTATTTCGACACTTAACCCCCTGAGGTCGGCTGTATCGCCGGCGATACCAGCTCGCTTTTTTTTTTATCAGTGTAAAAGAAACTCATAAATACTCTGTTGACTTTGATTTTCCATAGGAGTTTCATACATCAATCGATTCTGTTAAATGTGTATTATTTTTGTGTATACTCACAATAAAAACAAAGTGTTGTGCTTTTTGCCAAATAAAGAAAAATAAACACGAAGCGAGTTCTGCCTTCTCTCTGCCAGTGAAGTCCATTCTGAAACGCGTCCGAAAATGAACAATAACTCAGCGAATACTCAGTCAAACAGGCATACAGACACACAGGCATGAAGCTTGAATTCTCTTCTTTTAAATGAAGTAATTTATATAAAAAACAAATATTCTCATCTTGTGAAATCTGTATTAAAAGAGAGCGATTCCAGTCGACCTCATTACAGCTAATTCAGATGTAATGTGACTCCGCCCACGGAGAGCGCGCGCTATTCAAACGCAAATGGCTGAGGCAATCCACGCAAAACCTGTGAACGCCCCCATATCAGCTCGAGAAAACACACAAGTTTATTCAGATCATTACTTGTTTACACCGTCTCGCAGCGCTGTGAGGAATAATAATAATGGAAAATGTCCCTCAGAAGTGCGGGTATATCGAGGAGCGAGCTGAGGAATACTGTAGTACGTTTTTTTTCCTTCTCACGTGAATCAGGTTTCTGTTTATGAATGAATGAACGGCAGAGATGCGCGCTGTTTACCACAGCTCGCAAAAAGACAGTTTAAATTTAAATCACGTGTGTGAATGAATGATGATGTTTTAGCAAACTGTATTGCTATACTGAGATGAGTAAAAATCGAAATGTAGGCTATTTGTTTAAGCAACGTATTAAACTGCAAATTAACATTTATATGCCCTAATATTTCATAAAAACAACGTTACAGTCAGGCGAAATATGAAAGACAACATTTTGTTGACTAGATTTGGGTACAGTTTTTACTGTAGAATATACTGCCACATCAAATAAGCTTTTGTTTAGCAATTTCTATATATATAAAATACTATTTTTGTCAAAAATAAAGTCATCAACTAAGATGTTAGCTGTTCCAATGTTGGCTATATTCAAACTAATGAATACATAGATAAAATGTAGGCCTATAATCTTTTTCTTTTTTTACAAAGAAAGAGTACACTTGAAATATTGTTGAAATTGTAATTATTGTTGTAATTGTAACCTTTTTAATAAAATAGCAAAACATATTTACAAGATAGATGTAAGCAAAATCTTAAATGGTCAATATAAGTCTTCTTCTAAATATATCTTTTGTCCTTGCATTGTGGCTCAGTCAGTGTCAGGTGTGATTATGCAGAGTGGGTGGGACATTGTATTCTCAGGTGTAAACCACTCCCCCCTCGCATATTGGCTTTCCAAGCAAAACCTGTTTTACATCAATTTAATTCAATGTATTGTTTTATGTGAACGATAAAGCAAGACTATTTTCACATAATTTTGAAGCCAGAACTCAAAGCGACAACATCCATTAGTCAAAAGTCTTAATGACACATATTTATTATGAGTTTTGTGGTCTTATTTCAGCAACTTACATTTTTATTTTTTTCAATAACCACGCATAAACATTATTCTCTTAAAAATTCAAAAATATACATGCATGGTGATCACATATTTTGGTAGCCCTGTTTGTGCTATATAGAGTGAATTTACACCTTTGCCATTAACATGTTTATAAATAACTGAAAAAAGCACAAATGTCAGAGCATGTCAGAACACCTCCAGGGCCCCAAAAACACATCAGACCCCAGAGGGTTAAGCCACAATGAAACATTTATAAATGTCTTTGCATCTGTTTTTCAATCAAAAAATAAAAATATGAAACAATAGATGTATTGTTTTATGCATTCTCAGAAAAAAGGAACAAAAGCTGTCACTGTGGCAGAACCCTTTCAAAAGGAGCACATTTATACCTTATTTTCCTCTGAAAGGTACATATTAGTACTTTTTTTTTAGAACTTTTGTACCTTTTTTTCTGAGAGTGTGGTTGTCAAATTAGGAATATGTTCATATGTTAACATAATAAACTACAAAAAAAAAGTGATGTTATTTTTGAGAAAAGCTTGAGCATCATTTGAGCACAGTGTTGCTTATTCCGACCACTAGTTTATATTTGGCACTTTTTTCACTTAAATTGGCTTATTCTTACAGTTGACATTGAAAATGATGCATGTGTTTTTTCCATATATTTCCATATATTTTTCCAATATTACAAATACTTACTGTTCAAATGTATCAATAAAATACAATGTATTGGTGTGAGGAAATGTATTTATTATAGTTTGTCTAATTAGATCCTTCACAGAAACGAGTGAGAATATGCATGATCTAAAACAACATGTAGAAAAATAATACACACTGTTGCTGATATTCCTCATTCTATTAATATTTTTAGTGATAGCCTCAAATCTTTCTTGTGTGAAAGAGGCAGCAAGATCTCAAGAAAAGCTTACCGTAAATTGTGTAAGACGCTATTTAGGTGACTAAACATAATTTAAGACTAATTGTTCTTCTAATTGTTAGGATATTGATATACGAACTGTTGTTGTCAATAAAGTTTCATTTATGATGTTTCTACCTTTAATCCTATATAAAATTTCATACCAGTGTCCCTCATACCACATTTAATCATTATTACTGTAAACCATGGCATGCATAATAAGAACCAAGGTAGCAGAGTTACTGGTCATAAAGAGCTTGTGAAATGGGGAACAGTAAACCAGAAGTTTATAAAGCATATAGTGAGTGTGTTAATAGAGTTGCAGATAAAAATCAGTTTCCCGCTCTTTCATTCATACGTTTGGCTGTTTGGTGTTCAGCGCCCTCTGGTGGATGATGCTGTAAAAACACTAGACTGGTAAACCATTAAAGTCACTGTGAAATCAAAATGTACAATTCTTGTTTTTTATCGAATATTGCTGCATTTATTATAAACTTCTATTTCATGATGACTGTTTTATAAACAAAGAAAATAAAGAGTAAAAATTAAATAAACATCAATGTGTTCAACAAAAATGCATTCATTACATTGCAAATATCTAACTGAATGTAATGTTGATTAAATATTTATTGCATTTAGATTGATTAATTCAGCAGAGACCTTTATATAAAGCGATTTATAGGTCTAAAGGCAATTTGTTAAAGTGGTGGTATAATGCCCTTTTCACAAGATGTAAAATAAGTCTCTGATGTCCCCAGAGTGTGTATATGAAGTTTTATCTCAAAATACCCCACAGATATTTTTATATAGCATCCTAAAATTGTCACTTTTTGAAGGTGAGTAAAAACGCACCGTTTTTGTCTGTCCCTTTAAATGCAAATGAGCTGCTGCTCCCACACAGAGGGCGGAGCTACAAGAGCTTGTGTGTGTGTTAGCAGCTTCGATTATCTCACACAGACACACACTGAAAATATCAAAAACTTTTAGCCTTTTATGTTCTAACCGGAGTCAGACAATAATGGAGAGACTCAAGAAGAAGTGACAACATGTAGAAGCAAGAGGACATTACTGAATGGTTAGTTGATGAATTATGTAGCTTATGTGTAGTTATCTTCTAGTCATTGATTAGCATATTCTGTCATGATAATCTATTAAAAAAAATGTAGGGTTAGTGATGTCACTAACCCGGGAGGACTGTTGTGTAGTCTCTATCAGTCGTTTGTTGTAGTCCTTAAAAATAAATTTCTTTAAAAGAAAATATCTCCCTTTGCTTTGAACTTTGAGCGTTGTAACTTTGCAGATGTTGTTTATGATCAAACAGCAACATTACACACTAACTAAAGTAAGAAAAAGTGAAATCATAATCAACCACCCCTTTAAAAAACTCAACATTTATAGTAAAAACTAGATTAGTTCAAAGAGGAGATGAAGAAAAGAAGAGAGTGAGAAAACTATTATCTTATAAAATAATTATATAGAAATTATATAAAGTCCTCCTGTAGTCAATCATTTTATCCCTTAAAACTCATCTCTACTCATTCTCACAATAAATACGACCTCATGTTGTGTTAATCACGTTTACATACTGCCTCCAAAACTTTGTCCGTAATAAAAGATTTCGGATCGGGTTAAATTTTCTACTCTTAGAGTCATCTTTGAGCAATGTGAACGGAGCATTATCTGAAGACCTTTTGATTTCTATCTATCACTGACTTGGCTAGTTGTATGGAAGTGGCAAAATAAACTACACTTTTTTGTACAAGTGAGCAGTAGTCAACCGACTAAAGAGGTATTAGCTAACCCTGCACCCTCTGACCAAGATCAGACTGGCCAGCTTGTGTCCATGAGATCCACGTACACCTGAGCCGTGTGACTATGTGCGAATAATTGAAAGTATGGGATACCCAGAATCATCAAAGATCTAAATTACATCATAATCAATATTTATGATTATTTTCTAATAAGAAAGACAATCTAAATTTGATAATCATTTGAAATTGGAGACAGATTAAGCGCAGAGCTAAAATAAAATTTTAACTAAATTCTAAAAATAAAGTTAACTTCACAGAAAGCTGAAAAGACACACACACATTATACCTTCGCTCACAGCGTTGGATTCCATCATTGGGCTGACGGGTGTGGTGACCCTGACGTGATCTCTAGTTGGCGAGTGTCATTTCAGCGAAATATTGGGACTTGCAACAAGCAAGAGGTTTGATCTTCTCTTTCTTCAGACTTTGCAATCGCTGCACTCCTGTATGTAAAGGAAACTTGTACACAGGAAAATTGTGTCCAATTCTATATTGTAGTCACAAAAATCTTAAAATTGAGCAATGATTTGAACCCCACTCTCAGTGTTTGCAGTTCATTGAATGTTCACAGCATCAAAGTCTATAATTGGTTTCTAGTTTGGCTTGTTGCTGTGCATACAAATGCCCATGCCAGCACCACTGTAGCTGCAGGGCCAAATGCCTTCTAAAAGATCAGTGAGATGATGGGCCCTATTTTAACGATCTAAGCGCATGGTCTAAAGCGCACGGTGCAAGTGCACTTAGGGTGTCCGAATCCACTTTTGCTAGTTTAATGACGGGGAAAATGGTCGGCGCACCCGGCGCATGGTCTAAAAGGGTTTTACCTATTCTCTTAATGAGTAATGGGTGTGTTTTGGGCATAACATGCAAAAACAAAAAAACAATCAAGAGTGTCATTTCCCATTCCCTTTAAAAGCCAGTGGCGCTTGCGCCATTGCAGATTCGCTATTTACATGGCGGAATTTGCAAGCGAAAAGACTGAACGCTTCTCTAGCGTTGAAACGGATCTGCTTCTGCGCGAGGTTGAAGTGCAAGCAGAACATCTAGGGGACAAGCCGTATTCCACCATATCTTTATGTACACAAAATTAATCTTTTACATTGTAATCCTTTTATTTTTAATATTTGGCATGTTTGTGTGTATACTGTACTTGCGTCACGCCTGGTGCTGCATTGTGCCCAAGGCCGCCTTAATGCACGGGCTTACCTGGGCTGAAGCCCAGGGGCCTCCCAAGTTCAGGGGCCTCCCATGTTCAGGTTCATGATGAGCTGAAAAGGTCATATTGTTTTGTAACTTGTCAGATTTTGTCGCTGTATGTCGCTAGTCTCTATACTGTGAAGTCGCTTGTGGGCGTTGGTAGTGCTGTCGCTCTAATGTTATTGGTAGACTGCTCGTCTGGCCACATCTATACAAAACGTATTTTAACTATATTATTTTAATTTGACTAGGAATTAGGCTCGAAAGAAACAGTATGCTGTTCGGGAGAGTGTTTTTATATTACCACACAGCAGTGTTCAGTGGATTAAATCATTTACTAGATTAACGATCGATCAATCTATAAATTAAACTCACTCATACTGTCATAAATTACTAAAACGTCATCCGAATTTGACAAATAATACATTTTCTTGTCCCTAATAGTCAACATAATGCAGGGGAAACTGTAAAATGAACTGCAGCAGTGCTAAACTTGCATCGTAAAACTACAACACTCGATCTATAAATGTATGAATGAAACTCACTGAGACTGTCGACAGTTTCTTTTCCATGCATCATTTTATTATATCCATGTTTGTGGTTAGTTACAGTCAAATCATATAAAACAGTGAAATCGCCCTTGAACTCTTCTGTCTTGCCTGCACTGCACTCGAGACGGTGACGGGAGCTGAGCGCCACTGAAAGGCTTCTTTCCTATTGGTTGTCGCTCGCAAAAATCGCTTCTCATTTGCATAAAGTTGGAATTTAGTTGCTGTGTGGGATTGTTAAATAAAGTGTCTTGTGTTTATGCTCAAGTGGGCTCAGTGATATGTTATTAACAATATTATGGTGTTTTCTGGCTCAAAGAGGGTAAACTCACTGTTGTAGGTCTCGAAAGAAACTAATGCATTTTGTGATGTAGATTACCTAGATATTACACTTTTTTTAAATGAGACTCTATAAATCGAGGGGATGGGGGGCCTA
Organism: Leuciscus leuciscus; assembly: GCF_965113295.1. Classification (NCBI taxonomy): domain Eukaryota; kingdom Metazoa; phylum Chordata; class Actinopteri; order Cypriniformes; family Leuciscidae; genus Leuciscus; species Leuciscus leuciscus. The sequence goes on along the minus strand of NC_138738.1, from coordinate 41,192,791 downwards.
CAAAACCTCTCAGCCCCGGGGCCTAACATAGGTTAAGGCGGCTCTGATTGTGCCAAGTGTATGATATGGCCCGATAACAAGTCAGTCTGGACAAATTACTCAGTAGAGACCCCCCAAGACCAGCAAATACAATTATTTTGAATTTATATTATTTTAATATAATATAATTTATACTAAGTAAATAACTTGGTATTTCTCAGATTGTATTTTGTTGCCGATGATTATTATGACAAATGGATATAAAACCAATATTTTTAAAAGTTAGAGGTTCATATTTGATCAAAGTGAAATGAATTAACCTAATACACATCAACGTTCAAAAGCAATAATATATAATATAATCAATGTGATGAACTGTTGTGATTTTTACTTCTCTTTCTTGACTCATTATCTGATTAGAATGTTGAATGTTTTACACAAAACTAGATGCAAAATATCTTGCAACGTTGCATTCCTTCCGTATCGCATAGCATACACATTTTAAAAGGTAGACATAGTTGGAATACCGTGTGTTCAAATGTTTGGGTACAGTAAGCTTTGTTTATGTAGCAAGGATATTGATGTAAAGTGACAGTAAACACATTTATAATGTTACAAATGATTATTTCAAATAAATGCTGCTATTTAGAACTTTCTATTCATCAGACCTACTAAAAGTTATGAAAAAGTTGTATCAATTTTGAAAAAACTATAGTCTAAAAAGTAGCCTAGACATAAACATTAGGAAAAAAATGTGTTTAATTAATTTCCATTCGTTGTATTTAACGTATTTAGGTAAAAGCACCAAATAACATCATATAGGAATAAGAAAATATCATTTTTGTGTCTGTGACGGAGATTTTAACCCTTTCGGACCCTGCGTCCATTACAATGGACATTACATGTCAACCCCCCTTTTTTCTTTTTTTTTCTTTTTTTTTTTTTTTACTTCTGGAGCATTTCACCTAGTTTAAAGCCTGCAGTCCATGAGATTGGACGTTTGTCATCCAATCAAATGGCACTAAAGCTCTGCATGTAGTAATTATTAAAATATCTGTATTTAAAAATATAAAGTAAAATGACTAGCTTCCGGCCAAACGAACATACGGATTTGACTTAAATCTAAAGCGTAACTTGAATATTAATATTTTTCTTACACAAACGCATCGCATTTACAAGATTTAAATCAATGTATTGTGTTATGTGAATGATAAGGGCAGGATGATTTTCACATCATTTTGAAGAAAAAACTCTAGGCAACGACATCCATTAGTCAAAAGTCTTATTGTCACATATTTAGTATGTGTTTTGTGGAGTAAATCATGGGCCAATTTACATTTTTGGGTGAACTATCCCTTTATAGGTATAGTACACCCAAAAATTATACTGTATTTGTCATCACTAACTCTTCCTCATGTTGTTCCAAATCTGTATGAGTTTCTTTATTCTGCTGAACACGAAAGAAGATATATTAAAGAATGTCGGTGTCACAGCCCCTCCTCTGCTTTGCAGGGGCGGTTCCTCCTGCATGCAGAGGAGGGTCGTTAGTGATTGGAGCCACCTGGGCTCAGGGTATTTAAACTGCTTCACTAACCACTCTCTCTCTCTCTGCTCCTCCAGGTATGATCCTGTTTTGTTTGTTCCTTTATAGTTATGTCTTAGCTTTTCCACTCAGTCATGTACACACACAGATTCACGCATCCATGCATTTTACATACACCTTACATTATGACATTCCCACACCTCATTTCCTTTTCTTTGTTTAAAGTTAATAGTTTTGATTTACAATAAAGACAACCTTTTGGATTGGCCTATACTTCTTGTTGGTGTCCCCTCATTTTTGCCACAGGCCATGAGCCAGCTTGTGACAAATGGGGGCTCGTCCTTAAGTTAAAAGTTAATTGTACTTTAGTTTACTTTAACATTTTGTCATAGTTGATTAATTTTTATTTTTTTTGTTTAGTTTTTTTGTTTTATAATTGATACATTTGTTTATTTGCAGTTTGGTTTATTGGATTATTGTTTTGTAGTTAACTTGGGTTCATTTTGTTAGTTTAGATTGCCAAATTGTTTTTGAGGGGATGCTTTGGTTGGGCCAATATTGTTGGAGAGAGCGTTGAGAGCCATGTGTTCCTTTTGTTTAGTTAGCTTTGTAGCTAAAATTGGTTAGCAATTCACTCTGGGCCTTTTCTGGGTTTTTTGTTCAGGTGGGAGTCCTCTCCTGTTGAGGTTTATCAGCGAGTGTCAATAGGAGGCTCGTGGTGTTTTTTTTGTAGGTGGCAGTGAACGTGGGTAGAGCTTCCCTTTCCCTTTTTCCCCTACATCGGCTCGGGAGCACCTCCGTGGATGTGGGGGGCCACCAGTTTCTGGTTGTCTTTTCCACTCCACTGGTTTTGTGTGCATAAAACCCCACCACATGTGACTGCACGAAGACCAGGGGCCAGTTAGTTAGTAGTTTTTGGAGGATAGTGGGGTGTGGCTCCTGTCCTTAAAACCCAGACTGGCAGCAGGTGAGTTGTATAAATATTTTTTGGGGCATTTGTAATAGTTGTATTGGTTGAGGAAAATGTCTTCCTTTCTGAGTAGTTTTGTTCAGGCTCCTTCAGAGTTAGCTCTAGATTTGTGTACTAAGGAGCAGTTAATTGAAATAGCTGAACATTATCAGATTGAGATTATTGATAAAAAACCTAAAGAGATTGTTAAAGCTGGATTAAAGCAGGGTCTTAGGGAAGTGGGTATTTTTTGGGGTCAGTCTGCTAGTAGTGAGGGTGCAAGTTTTCAGTCTAGCCCTTCATTAACTTTTGATCAGCAGAGGGAGCTTTTGCAAATGCAGTTAGAGATAGCACGATTGAGAAATGCAAATAGACCAGGAGTACCACAGTTTGATGTTTCACAGAATCTTCGTTTGTTGCCTAAATTTGATGAGTCAGATCCAGATTTATACTTTACTTTATTTGAGCGTATTGCAGGAGCCAGAGCTTGGTCAGATGTGGACAGGACTATGTTGTTGCAATGTGTACTTACAGGTAAAGCACGTGAGGCTTTTTCAGCACTTAGTCTAGCTGACAGTAAAGTGTATGATAACGTTAAATCAGCAGTTCTGAAGGTCTATGAGCTTGTGCCGGAAGCATATCGTCAACGCTTTCGTTACAGGAAAAAGTTAGATTCACAAACCTATTCTGAGTTTGTTCGTGATTTGACTTCTGTATTTAATCGTTGGTGTACAGCATCTGAGGTAAGCACTTTTGAGGGTCTGTCAAACTTGATTGTGTTAGAACAGTTCAAAAATTCTGTATCTGACCAGGTTGCTACATACATTAATGAACGTAAAGTTAAATCTCCAAATGATGCAGCAGTCCTTGCAGACGAGTACAGGCTAACTCATAAAAGTCATTTTGAGTCAAACAGTGACATGCACCATGCAAATAACTTTACTCCTAGGAATAGTAGGTCACCTTTTTCTGGAGCTTTTTTCCAAAGGCCTCAGCAGAAGTTTGGTTCTGGAGGACCTAAAGCACCAGTTAATGTTAATACCTGTCGCTACTGTTTAGTTGAAGGACATTGGAAGAAAGATTGTCCTCTACTTAAATCAAAAAAGTCAGGTCAAGTTAAACCTGCTATGATGGTAGCTCCTGTTACAGTCTCTGACCACCAGGTTGAGTTTTTTCAGCCACTAGTTGAGTTTGGTTCTCAGTCTTCCCACTGTGATTTTTCAGCCTTTATTTCAGATGGTATAGTTTCCCTGGTAGATGGCAACCAACATGTTCCAGTTAAAATCTTAAGAGACACTGGAGCTTTGGATTCTTTTATTCTGGAATCTGTTTTGCCGTTCTCTAAGGGGTCTGATACTGGCAGTTGTGTAATGGTACGTGGTATGGGTTTAGTTCCATTCTCTTCTCCTTTACATGAAGTTACCCTAAAATGTGGTCTGGTAGAGGGTGATGTAGCTGTTGGGGTTAGACCCCAGTTGCCAGTAGAGGGAGTCCACATGATTTTGGGCAATGACTTGGCCGGTAGTAAGGTGTGGGCAGATGGCAAATTAAACATCTTTAAGAAGCAACTTTCAGTGCCCCGTGAATGTGTATCTCCAGATTGCAGCAGTGTGTCTCCTGAGGTGTTTCCAGTTTGTGCTGTTACTCGCTCTGTCTCTCATAAGGAAGTTGATAGTAAGCCAGAAAATCTTGAGTTGCCAGTTAAACTCCAGACAGAACAGTTGACTAGTTCAAGAGATTCATTGGTGGCTGAGCAAAAGGCCGATACTACTTTGGTTGTTCTGTTTGATAAAGTTGTTCCTGATTCAGTGGTGAGGAATAGTGCTCAGTGTTATTTTCTTCTTGATGGGCTGTTGGTCAGGAAATGGATTCCACACTGTGGTCAGGGTTTAGGAGAACCGGTGTTTCAAATAGTTGTACCTAATACTTTGCGAAATAAAGTGTTGCAAACTTCACATGATGATGTGGCAGGTCATATGGGTGTTCGTAAAACTTATGATCGCATACTCCGTTATTTTTTCTGGCCACGTTTAAAGCGGGATGTAGCTCAGTTTATTAAAACTTGTCATACGTGTCAGCGCACAAGTAAGCCAAACCAGGTTGTAAAGCCAGCACCTTTATATCCAATACCAGCCATAGGGCAACCTTTTGAGCATCTTATTATCGATTGTGTTGGGCCTTTACCACGGTCCAAGTCAGGTCATAGCTACTTGTTAACGGTTATGTGTCAAGCAACTAGATATCCGGCAGCTTTCTCTTTGCATACTATAACTTCTAAATCAGTAGTTAAAGCATTAACTCAATTTATTTCAACATTTGGGATTCCAAAAATCATCCAGTCAGATCAGGGGTCTAACTTTACCTCACATTTATTTGCTCAGGTTCTCAAACAGCTTAAAGTTAAACACAACAAATCTACTGCGTTCCATGCCCAGAGCCAGGGAGCTTTGGAACGTTTTCATCAAACGTTGAAATCCTTGCTTCGTGCTTACTGTACAGAACTGTCTGCAGATTGGGAGGAGGGGTTACCTTGGCTGCTACTAGCTGCTCGTGAGGCAGTACAGGAAAGCACAGGGTTCAGCCCAAATGACTTAGTGTTTGGTCATAAAGTGCGTGGGCCTTTAGCAGTGCTGCAGGATGGTTGTTTGCCTGAGGAACCACCTCGGAGCCTTACTGACTATGTAAATGGTTTTAGGTTGAAGTTGTATAGGGCTGGTGAACTGGCTAAAGAAAAACTAGAAGGTTCTCAAAAGAAAATGAAACAGAGATATGACAGACAGGCTGAGCTGCGTGAATTTAGTCCCGGTGATCGTGTACTCGCTCTTTTACCTCTTGTAAGTTCACCTTTTCAGGCAAAATACTGTGGTCCTTTTACTGTGTTGCGCAAAGTGTCAGATTTGAACTATCTTATTGAGACCCCTGGTCATAGGAAGTCCTCTAAATTGTGCCATGTGAACCTGTTAAGGCGTTATCATTCCCGTGATCTAAGCAAAGTTGAAGGCACTCCAGCAGTGAGGTCAGCCTTGACTGCTGCTCCAGTCATTGAATCTTGTGCCTTAAGCTTTGTGGAGGGGGGAGAAGAAGAGGTAGTTGTGGTTTCGGATGAGGTTTTGCAGGGTCGGCTGAAGAACTCCCAGACGTTGCAAAACCTTGGGGTTTTGGTAAATCATTTAGACTCCGAGAAACGTGATGAATTGGTAACTCTTATTAGAAACTACCCTGTTCTGTTTTCTGACACCCCATCGCAAACCCACTTAATTAAGCATGATATAGACATTGGAGATGCTAAGCCTATCAAACAGAGATTTTATCGTGTATCTGAGGAGAAGAGACTGAAATTGGAAACAGAGGTACAGTATATGTTGGACAATGGTATTGCTGAGCCATGTTGTTCAAATTGGGCTTCACCCTGTCTTCTGGTCAAAAAGTCTGATTCCACTTTCAGACCCTGCACTGATTATAGAAAAGTAAATAATGTTACTAAAGCAGACCTTTACCCTCTTCCTAGGATGGAGGACTGTATTGATCAAGTTGGGTCAGCAAAGTATGTTAGCAAATTTGATCTTTTAAAGGGATATTGGCAAGTACCCCTTACCAAAAGAGCTTGTGAGATTGCTGCCTTTGTAACTCCATCTGGTTTGTTCTCTTATACAGTTATGCCTTTTGGCTTGCGGAATGCTCCAGCCACCTTCCAGAGGCTGATGAATCGGGTGGTCTCGGGTCTGGAAGGGTGTGCCGTCTATTTGGACGACATAGTCGTCTACTCGGACTCCTGGGAGGAGCATGTCCAGAGGGTGCAAGCCCTGTTCGAAAGACTGGTGTGGGCCAGGTTAACTATCAATTTGGCAAAGTGCGAGTTTGCCAAAGCTACAGTCACATACCTAGGCAAAGTGGTTGGTCAGGGTTTTGTTTGTCCTGTGGAAGCCAAGGTTCAGGCTGTGAAGAAGTTTCCACAGCCCTCAACAAAGAAAGAACTGATGCGCTTCCTGGGAATGGCGGGGTACTACCGTGTGTTTTGTAAAAACTTTTCGGTAGTAGTGTCCCCACTGACCAATCTGTTGAAGGCCAAGGCTGAATTTATCTGGTCCACCCAGTGTCAAGAGGCATTTGATGCAGTTAAGGCTCTTTTGTGTTTGGCACCCGTGTTGGCAGCACCAAATTTTGGGAAACCTTTCAAATTGCAGGTAGACGCCAGTCAAATCGGTGCTGGGGCTGTGCTTCTCCAGGAAAATGATGACAATGTTGAGTGTCCAGTCAGTTTCTTCTCCCGGAAATTTAATAAGTATCAGCAAAATTATTCTGTAATTGAAAAGGAGGCTTTAGGACTCATTTGGGCTTTACAGCACTTCGAAGTCTATGTTGGTTCCGGTTTGACCTCTTTAACCGTGTTCACTGACCACAACCCGCTCATTTTTCTTAAATCCTTGCAAAACCCCAACCAGCGACTGATGCGTTGGGCTTTGTTCTTGCAACCATTCAACCTTGATATTAGACACATTAGCGGTAAGGATAATATCATTGCTGATGCCCTGTCCCGTGCTCCTTTAACCTAGTTTGTATCTTCTCACTGTTGGCTCCTGCTGGCTGTCTGCACCTCTTTCTCTTAAATTGCTCCCCAGGTACCAGGGCTGCTGAGTTTGAGGGATGGACGGTCAGCCAGGGGACACTGGGTGATTGTTAGGAGCTGGGACTGGTATTTCTTTATTTATTTTCATTTTGGGGAATTTTGGATTGTTTTAAATATGTTGGGCCAAATTTTGGGCTGAGGGTGGGACCCTCATTTTAAGGAGGGGGGTGTCACAGCCCCTCCTCTGCTTTGCAGGGGCGGTTCCTCCTGCAGGCAGAGGAGGGTCGTTAGTGATTGGAGCCACCTGGGCTCAGGGTATTTAAACTGCTTCACTAACCACTCTCTCTCTCTCTGCTCCTCCAGGTATGATCCTGTTTTGTTTGTTCCTTTATAGTTATGTCTTAGCTTTTCCACTCAGTCATGTACACACACAGATTCACGCATCCATGCATTTTACATACACCTTACATTATGACATTCCCACACCTCATTTCCTTTTCTTTGTTTAAAGTTAATAGTTTTGATTTACAATAAAGACAACCTTTTGGATTGGCCTATACTTCTTGTTGGTGTCCCCTCATTTTTGCCACAGGCCATGAGCCAGCTTGTGACATCGGTAACTAGACAATTGATAGTAGACATTGACTTCCATAGTATTTTTTCCTACTATAGCCTATAATTTCCTAATAAGTATTATATTATTATAATATTATATTATCATTATTAGTAATTATTTTGAAAATTATAATAATATTTAGCAGTAATGTATCAATATAGATATTACAGTACAATACCGTATAATTAATTACAGCAAAAGCAGACCAAATTATGAAATACAGTAAAAATACAATAAAGTACTATTTGGTAGTTTACAGTACTGATCTTGTGTACTGTAAAGTGAATTACAGTACAGTTACTGGAAATCGAAATACAGTAACTTGCTGGCAATCGTGCTGTCAGTAATGTACTGTAAAAATACAAGAAAATCGTTAACAGAGAAATTGTTTCAAAGATGCACACAGGAAATTACTCTAACGTGAATGCATTGATTGATTCCTAGGTTTATTTTGTTATGGATAAACAAATTTGTGATTTATAAAGCAAAACATTTACAATTAAATTTGAAATGTTGTAATGTTCAAGTTTTTATCTAAAAAAAGAAAGATGCACAAAGAAAATGACTCTAGCTTTTGGGGATTGCCCCACTGAAAACTGGTGGATATTATTGACCGCTGCAGAACTCTGGTCAGGGAGTCAGAGTCATCAGATAGAGTTTAGTCGTTTATTGCACAAGAGTGACCATATACACATAATAGTGTAGGCTACTTGAGGTAGTTTCTGAAATAAATAATATTAACAGTTCCTTCCTGCTCAGCTACTGTTCGGACGCTCTTGCTTACTGCTCCGCGCTTTGCTCTATCGCTTTTATATTTTATCTTCTATACTTTTATAATTTTAGCTCCTTTTATCACCTAATTTTAACTTCAGCAAATCAGCACAGTGCTCAAACGACAAAGTTTGGATTACTACAAAAACGCAGAATTCTTCTACCCGACCAGCTTACATTCCGGGGAAAGGAAAACACAACTGCCTACAAGGATAAGAGAGAAAATGCCTCTTCTGGAATCTACTTGCTGCACTAACTGCCACAGACTTTTACAAAGGATTGCAGTTCTTGAAACAAAGTTATTTACGGGACCACCAAACCAGACGGAACACACAACAGAGCTTCGTCATGGACACCCTCAGCATATAGCCGGTGAGTCCCATGAAACTAGTGCTCCTCGACAGGTAGAGAAACAAGCCGATCGACTTACAAATCGATGGCACAAACAGGGAGCGAGACCCAAAGGCACTCGAGACATCAGATTGTCACGAGCCTCACATATTACCGCAGTAGCATCCTCTACCCCAGATACAGCTCTGACAAGGATTGCAAACACTGGTCTCCTACCAACACCTATACATCTTGAGAACAGATTTGAAGTACTAATGAATGTAAATGAGGAATCCCCAAACGTGATGAATGTGATCGAACACAGACTGTATCAGCCAGTAGCTAACACTGATGCTAACTGGCGCTCAAGGTCGAGCAGACAGCGGCACTCAGCTCAGAGCACAGCCGAGCCCAGGACTCTGATAGTGGGGGACTCCATAATCAGAAACATTAGCAGCAGGGATACAACTACATGCTGCCTTCCACAAGCAACAACTTCTGATATAAACAGGGAACTACAGAACATTCTAATGAAACATAAGACTGCATATCAAATCATCATTCATGTGGGGAAGAATGACATTCATAAAGAGCAGTCAGAACTCCTTAAGAAGGATTTCAATGAACTTTTTGAAACACTTAAAAAACTGAAAGTTCAGACATTCATCAGTGGACCACTCCCAGCAAGAGGTTGCTTGGGATTAATACATGGCTGCAAAAAACCTGCAATATAAAAGGAGTAAACTTCAATGACAACTTCAATCTCTTCTGGAGTCAGAGACAACTGTTTCATCAGGATGGCCGCCATCCAAACAAACTTGGCTCAAGAGTGCTAAAGGACAATATCTACTTCTCCCTCAATCATCCTTCTGCAGTGTGTGCCAATCCACTCAATCAGAACGGCACACACACACCTGGACACAGTATGAATGACCACAGGACTTCACTTCAGAATGGACATGATGTTGACATATCACACAAGGACAATGATAACACCACTGAGCCACAACAACCTCTGCTCACGGACACAATCTCAGCTGAGCCCTGCCCACAGAGCTCACTACAGACAGACATATCAGAACTGCTCCAAGATTCAGCACCCAAGGACGACTTCCTGGAAAACAGCCAGGGAAGCTAGGACAGCATATTACAGCCTCCGATAACACCGGAACAACAGCCCCTTTCACCAGACACTTTTTCCCTCTCGCCAGCAACTCCACTTCTGTGCTTCTCACAGAAAATGGAAGAACTGGTGCATGCTGGAACCAGACTATCCCACTCTTTTGCTGCAAGCCCCCAGATATCAACCAAAAAACGCCGGGCACCGCTACCACCAAAGCCTGCGGGCCCAGCTCACCCTCCCCCTGCCTCTGTGAGAGCTCTTCGGCCTCTGCCACAACGCCAGGGCCCACACCCTCCTCCATCTGCTCGAGGTGAACCAAAAACAACTGATACCAGCTCTCAGTGATGTGTGTCGGGTCCCCGCTTTGATAACAGTAACTTTCTCAAATGTTTACAGAACAAGCGGGAACCCAGTGTGCCTGTATCTTTCTCTATTGCTGTTCTATTACAAGATAGAAAGTCTAAGGCCTTCAATAGCCGTACAGCAAACTCAACTAATCTGGTGCCTATTGCACGTCTAACTAAGATTGGTGTAGGGAAAAAAAGTAAGACTGTTAAGTTAGCAATTTTAAACATCCGCTCACTTAAAAATAAATCACTTCTAGTCAATGACTTAATAACCACAAACAACCTGGATTTTATGCTTCTAAATGAAACCTGGCAAGAAGACAGCTGCAGTGCAACAATCCTCAATGAAACATCCCCTCCTAACTTTACTTTTATGAGTGTCTGCAGAGCTGTTAAAAGAGGTGGGGGTCTAGCTGCTCTTTTTAAAGATATCTATCAATGTAAGCAAATATAATTTGGGAACTACACGTCTTTCGAATATCTGGGTATTGTATTAAAAGGTGCTCCACGCATTTTACTCATCATTATTTACAGGCCTCCAAAATACTCTCCAGCCTTTGCTGAGGAATTTACAGAACTGTTATCAACAATTACCTCAGAGTTTGACTGTTTTGCCATTGCTGGAGATTTTAACATTCACATAGATAATGCAGAAAACAATATGGCAAAAGAAATCAAAACTGTTTTAAAAACTTTTGATCTGACTCAGCATGTACATGGACCCACACACAATCATGGACACACTCTAGATTTACTTATCAGTAAGGGTCTAAACATTTCATCGATTGTTATTAAGGATGTAGCACTGTCTGATCATTTCTGTATTTTCTTTGATATATTGATCTCTCCTGCCATTGAAGCTAGATCTGTGTCTGTCAAGAAGAGATGCTTAAATGAGAACACTAGTGTACTATTTATGAAGGCTATATCCTTAACACCAAGCATATCTGCTGACTCTGTTGATTTTCTCCTTGATTCTTTTAACTCAAAAGTTAAAAGTGCAATTGATGATATTGCTCCTGTGAAAGTCAGGAAGAAGAGTGGCAGACAAAAAGCACCTTGGAGAAACTCAACAGCAGTGCAAAATATGAAAAGACAATGCAGAAAAGCAGAGCGCATGTGGCGGAAGACAAAACTTGTAGTCCATTATAACATCTACAAAGACAGCCTTCATGCTTTCAATATGGAACTAGGCAAAGCTAGACAGACTTTCTTCTCAAATATTATAAACAGCAATTTAAACAACACACGCACTCTTTTTGCTACTGTAGAGAGACTGACAAACCCCCCAAGCCAGATTCCCAGTGAAATGCTCTCAAACAGTAAGTGCAGTGAGTTTGCTTCTTTCTTCTCTGACAAAATCAATAATATCAGAAAGGTGATCAGCACATCCTTGAGTTGTGCTGGGGTCAGACAGATCAGACCACCTGAGAAAGTAGTAACTTTGTCTGATTTCAAAAAAATTGATGGCAAAATTTTGGTAGAAACCGTACAGCACCTTAAAACATCAACATGCGCCCTTGACACACTTCCCACATCTTTTTTCAAAAGTGTGTTAAACAGTTTAGAAGCAGATCTTCTAGAAGTGGTAAATGCCTCACTTCTCTCTGGGAGTTTTCCAAACTCCCTGAAAACTACAGTTGTCAAGCCCCTCCTGAAAAAGAGCAATCTGGATAAGACCATATTAAGCAACTATAGACCGATCTCGAATCTTCCTTTCATAGGCAAGATCATTGAAAAAGTTATCTTCAATCAGCTGAACAAATTCTTATGCTCGAATGGATACTTTGACAATTTTCAATCTGGTTTCCGACCGCATCACAGCACAGAGACAGCGCTCATAAAGATAATAAACGATATTCGCTTGAATACTGATTCAGGCAAATTATCAGTGCTGGTACTACTCGACCTCAGTGCTGCATTTGACACTGTCGATCATAACATACTTCTTGACAGGCTGGAAAACTGGGTGGGGCTTTATGGGATAGTCCTAAAATGGTTCAGGTCATACTTAGATGGGAGAGGTTATTATGTGAGTATAGGAGACCATAAGTCTGAGTGGACATCCATGACATGCGGAGTCCCTCAAGGCTCAATTCTTGCGCCACTACTGTTCAACCTGTATATGCTCCCAATGAGCCAAATAATGAGAAATAACCAAATTGCTTACCACAGCTATGCAGACGACACACAGCTGTACTTAGCCCTATCGCCTAACGATTACAGCCCCATTGACTCCCTGTGCCGATGCATTGATGAAGTCAACAGTTGGATGTGCCAAAACTTTCTTCAGTTAAACAAAGATAAAACTGAAGTCATTGCATTTGGAAACAAAGATGAAGTTCTCAAGGTGAACACATACCTTCACTCTAGGGGTAAAACAACAAAAAATCAAGTCAGGAATCTTGGTGTGACACTAGAGTCAGACCTTAGTTTCAGTAGTCATGTCAAAGCAATAACTAAATCAGCATACTATCATCTAAAAAATATTGCAAGAATTAGATGCTTTGTTTCCAGACAAGACTTAGAGAAACTTGTGCATGCTTTCATCACCAGCAGGGTGGATTATTGTAATGGACTCCTCACTGGCCTTCCCAAAAAGACCATAAGACAGTTGCAGCTGATACAGAACGCTGCCGCCAGGATTCTGAGCAGAACCAGAAAATATGAACATATCACACCAGTCCTCAGATCTTTACACTGGCTCCCAGTTAGATTTAGGATTGATTTCAAAGTTTTATTACTGGTATATAAGTCATTCAATGGCCTAGGACCTCAATACATTGCAGATATGCTCACTGAATATAAACCCAACAGATCACTCAGATCATTAGGATCATATCAGCTAGAAATACCAAGGGTTCACTCTAAGCATGGTGAGTCTGCTTTTAGCAATTATGCCAGCCGCAGCTGGAACCAGCTTCCAGAAGAGATCAGATGTGCTCCTACATTGGTCACATTCAAATCCAGACTCAAAACACTTCTGTTTAGCTGTGCATTTACTGTATGAGCACTGTGCCGCTGTTCGTCCGACTGTACTGTACTGTATTTCATTTTATTTTTCTAAACTGTTTTAATTATTCTTATTTCTTTTTATTATTTTAATTTCTTCTATGTAAAGCACTTTGAATTGCCATTGTGTATGAAATGTGCTATATAAATAAACTTGCCTTGCCAAACTTGCCTAACAGAAATAAATATTCACTGTCTAAATTATTCAACAACTTAAGAGATTGCAAACTCAAATATAAACATCTCTGTAAAGTGCACTGATACATGAAATATAAATCGAGAAATATATAATGTATGAGGAAATTGTGAAGTCTCAAAGGCACTTTATGGTGATTTTTTTTCGCAGTTTACAGAAGCGAGAAAACAAACCGCAAGTATTTTACCATTTTATTCAGACAAAAACAAAGAGAGAGAGAGAGAGAAAGAGAGAGAGAGAGAGAGAGAGAGAGAGAGAGGGGGAAAAGGGAAACCCTTTATCTCAAAAAACCTTGAGTAAAAGGTCTGAAAGTTGGCTTGAGCTCCCGCTGGTCGACGGAGAGATGGAGGAGAGCAGGTCAGTTTATAGCCTACATGTGTTTCATTATCATTTAGGGCCAAAACACACTGATCATTTTCTGAAATATATTGTTAATATCTCAGCAGATAATGTCAAGCTCTCTCAGACTGATTTTAAATCGTAAATTTGACCATCCCTGAAATGGGTCATAGCATTACAGTTTTTCTCGAATGCTTAAACACTATAAGGCTTTTGAACTAAAATTTCAAAACCATAAAGCCATTTATCAAAAAGCACACCCATTTCCCTAAACTGTAAACATCCAGGGACGGACTGACAATCTGTGCGTTCTGGAAAAGTCCAGAACGGCCGTCCAACCGAGGGCCGTCGGCACACACAAACAAAAGGTCTAATAAAGCAATATGAACAGCCAGCTGCAGGGGCACTATATATGATCACGTATATGCTACGTGTAAAAAACAACAACTGAGGAAGAAGAGTCGGCCTATAGCCACTGACAGAAGTTAGTTTTATAAGGCTGCACTTTTAAATTTGCTTAGATTATATTTGAATAGCAGTGGCTCTCCAACGTGGTGCCTGTGAGTTGCCCACTAAACACATTCTATAAATAGCCCCAACTTGCCGTCGGGGTTCCAGACTTCGAATAAATGGTATAATTTTGCGACCTTTCCAACTAAACGTTTCAATTTGAACTTTTGCCTCTACAAAATTACCCAACTCTCTTTGATTATACGCTGTCATTTGCGTTGCGTATGAGAAACATCAAATGGCAAACGCTCAAAAAGCGGAACAAATCTTGTTTGATCTGAGCAGCGCATTATTAGCTCGGCCCAAAAAACAGCGATCGCGGACAAAGCAGCTGTGCGGGCTGATCTCGATCACGCGAACATTAGGTATCGATTTACACAGAGCTGCGCAATCCACTGAAAAGCATTTAAATTCAGCGCAGAATTCTCTATCTCTATTATAAACCCACAAATGACTATGTGATTTAAGCTTGTAAAAAGCCAGATGAAACAGCGCTGATATTCTCAACATATTGACGCAAAAAAACCACAAAAAAAACCAGGCGAAACATTGTTCCGAGAACAAACCAGTTAGAAGACATCTCACACCAAAACTTATGAATTAACTTTAGTAAAACAAACTTTTTTGGCAGAAATGTGCCTGTATTCATATTTAAAATGCTGTTATATTAATATAGTCATGTATTAAATGTAGGCCTAATGCAGTAATGTTTTGTTTAGAAATTATGGCAGTTTATTTATTTATTTTTCATTTATACTAAATGTTTGGGCTAATGTTTTTGATAACACATACAATAGGTTTATAGAAAATCAACAAAAAAATCAATAAATATTTTCATAATTTTTCAGGATTTTTTTTTTTTTTTTTTTAAACGCTTGTAAGTCTGAACCAGAATATCAAGATATTTTATTATTTCCCATATGATGGTGAAAAGTAAAAAAGCTTCACCATGTTATGTATAATAAATATTGGAGTATAACAGATACAAATCCCTTCTAGATTATTTTATCCCTTGAGGTAGCCCTCGCACACAAAAAGGTTGGACCCTGGTATATAGTAAGTAACTGTATGTTTTATAATTACAAGTTTGTGTAATTTGGGGTTACTGTAGCCAGTGACATTTCATTATTTGTATTTTATGGCATTGTAAATTTTTTGTTTTTATTTGAAGGCTGAGGCGTCATTAATAAACAACCCCAATTATCATCATTTGTTTTGAGATGTGACTTGCTGTGAATACCTTGTCTGATAGGCTACAGAATTGTGGCATATATAGTATCAGGACATCCTGGCTAGTGTCTGTCGCACACGGCTAGAGGCGAATGGCCGGATGATGGGCCTATTTGGGAGAAAGTCCAGGGCTGTTTTTTAGCCCCAGTCCGTCCCTGTAAACATCCCTGTTTTGACACATGAGTCAGATTTGTTGAACTATCACTGCAAAACTCTACACACAAATCCCTTCATTTCTCATTGCCTACACCATGTTGTCATTTAGAAAGCACTAGCATTCAATATTGTTCACTCAAGTCAGCACAGCTTCAGCTCAGTTAAACACAATTACCCAGGTGGTAACACTAAGAGTCCAAATTTAACACACATCAATCAGATCCTTCAATAGATAGATAAAAGGGCCCAAATCAGTTTATTGAGTTTTGGAACAATGGATCCAGAAAGACATGAAGGAAGAGACAGAGGAGGGATAAGGAGGAGGAGGACGAAGGGCAAGGGCAAGGGCAAGAAGACAAGCAGTCTCAGATGAAATTCAAGCCCCTCTAGTTGCCCATGTCTTTGTCAATGGTATGACTATGAGCAGAGCCGTCGCATATAGACTGTAACTGTGCAACCGCACAGGGCCTCGCGCCACTAGGGGGCCTCGCAATCCTGCTGTTTTTTTTTTCTTCCCCACCACTTTTGCGGCACGAATGTATCAATTCTACACATAAATAAAACATCTACAGTTAACTGGCAGAGCATTCATTTCGTTCATTTTTTAAATAAGAGACGATCTAGCGCTGAAATGTGTTTTTTAAATCAAGTGATCAAAGTGCTCGTTGCCGCTGCGATCAGTGGCGTGGATACACATTCACATGAAAATTCTCGAGCTGACTTGATGTAAAGCCACTCGTTGTTGCACAGTTGATTTTTTTCCCTCTGAAATAAATAGCAAAAAGTCATAGCTGAGACTATGTGCATGGTAATGCTGTATTATTCTACTTGATAAAAACGTATTGCAGCGAGATTATGCGTGCAATAGAACTAGAACAGCTACGTCCGTGTGACTATTATTCATGCGCAATTGAGCATCGCGCGCTCGCGCCTTTGAGTTCATAAAAGCTCAGGTGAGTAAGAAACACTCAACAAACACGGTGAGTAATGTCTTGTCCTGTTATTATCATGCGTCGCATCTGAATGCGTTGTTGTTTTTGGAGCTCTATCGATTTGATTTATAATTCTTGATTTTTCTCTCTGCCTTGCTGCCTGCTGTGAGTGTGTTTGCTTCGGTGCTGTAAGCTCCGTCTTAGCCTCGTATTTCCTTGTTTTGAACCATCATTTACTACAATTTCTAGTTGTTTATATTACTACTAAATACAGCTTACCCAACCCTGACATTGCTAGCTTCCGTTACTACTAGCACAACACGCTAGTAATTCGCTAGCCTGTTAACGCGCCACCCGTGCGCTCAGCTATTTTTATTTATTTATTTTCTCTCGCGCCTTTGAGTTCATAAAAGCTCAGGTGAGTAAGAAACACTCAACAAACACGGTGAGTAATGTCTTGTCCTGTTATTATCATGCGTTGCGTCTGAATGCGTTGTTGTTTTTGGAGCTCTATCGATTTGATTTATAATTCTTGATTTTTCTCTTTAAACTCGCTTACAACGAACATTTTCTACTTTTCCTCACTGAGAAGCACTAACGTTACTGCTCAAACCTCATAGTTACAACGCGGACTGTTGAGCAGATGTGTCTCAAGCCTATTAGTGATCCAACTCCGGATACTCTTATAGGTTACTCCAGTGGATCACGGCTGAACGCGTCTTCTCCACACTCACTTACAAACAAACATTTATTTTATTTTTTTTCGCCTATCGTGCGTCTACTCTACACCCCTACCACTAAAAAAAAAAAAAAAAAAAAAAACCCTCATAGTTACAACGCGGACTGTTGAGCAGACGCGTCTCAAGCCTATTAGTGATCTAACGCTGCATACTCTTAAAGGTTACGTCCGTGGATCACGGCTGAACGCGTCTTCTCCACACTCACTTACAAACAAACATTTTATATCCAAGATTATATCCAAGACTTCAGTCATAAATTAGTATTAATATTGATAGCATCACTGGTAGCTTCGTTGCTAACTCACTGTCCATCTGTTAAAATGGCGAATATATCAGATGTAAGTAGTCTACCTTTTGGTGCAGGTGAGGACACATTTGAGCTGCACGCACTGCAGTCTGAGCTGGAAGCTGTTGAGAAACAGATCCACGACCTTTTATTGAGACAGGCCGAGCTGAGAGACCGGTGTTTGGCTCTTGAAACATCACGCGCCGATGCACACAAATCAGTGTTTAACGTTACTAACCCGCTGACTCCGACCGCGTCTACTCCGTGTGTTCCTCAGCATCGGTCGCAATCAGCCATGGTCTCGTTCACTCCGGCTCCAACACGCCACCACGAAGCCTGGGTGGTTCCGCAGCGGAAGACGCGAGTCAGGTTTAGACCAAGACTTTCTCCGACCCTCCCGGTTTTCGAGTTATCCACACAAAACCGCTTCTCCCCTCTACGCGAAACAGAACGCGATGCTGTGATCATCGGCGATTCCATCGTTCGGCACGTACGCGCTACGTTAGGTAAAAGTAAGGTGCAAAGTCACTGCTTTCCTGGTGCTCGTGTTTCTGAAATCGCTGCTCGCGTTCCCGAGATCCTGAACGGTGACGAGCGCGTCGGAACTGTGGTCCTGCACGCGGGAGTGAACGACATCAGGCTGCGCCAGACGGAGATTCTGAAGAAAGACTTCAGGAATCTAATCGATACGGTACGCAGCACATCGCCTGAAACAACGATCATTGTGTCAGGACCGCTTCCCACGTACCGACTAGGGCATGAAAAGTTCAGCAGATTATTTGCGCTAAATGAATGGTTAATGTCATGGTGCAATGAGCAGAAACTGCTCTTTGTAAATAATTGGAATCTGTTTTGGGAGCGTCCTAGGCTTTTCCGTGCTGATGGCTTACACCCAAGCAGATTCGGAGCGGATCTTCTGTCAGATAACATCTCCAAAATGTTAAATACCCTTTGACTAGTAACCAAAAGTCCAAATCATAGTCTCTGCTGCACCAATTTAACTGATATAAATACTAGTGTAGAACATTGCATAGAAACCGTGTCTATTCCTCGTTTAGTGAGATCAAATAATAAATCTACTGCAGGATCTAGGAAAAATCTAATTGTTATTAAAACAGAAAATGTTGCTATTAGTAAACAAAAACTATTTCTAAAGCTAGGTCTTCTAAACATTAGATCACTCACACCTAAGGCAGTTATTGTAAATGAAATAGTCACAGATAATAGCTTCGATGTACTTTGCCTTACTGAAACCTGGCTTAAACCAAATGATTATTTCGGTATTAATGAGTCTACTCCTCCTGGATACTGTTATAAGCATGAGCCCCGTCTGATTGGTCGTGGCGGAGGTGTTGCAACCATTTATAAAGATTTTCTAAATGTTACTCAGAAAACGGGTTATAAGTTTATTTCATTTGAAGTACTTGTACTAAATGTTACGCTCTTAGATGTTAGAAAAACATCCCTATTATCTCTAGCCTTGGCTACCGTATATAGACCGCCAGGGCCTTACGCTGATTTCCTAAAAGAGTTTGCAGATTTTCTCTCAGACCTATTAGTCAATGTCGATAAAGCATTAATTGTTGGAGATTTTAACATACACGTAGATAATCCAAATGATGCGTTAGGAGCTGCGTTTACAGATTTATTCAATTCATTTGGGGTCAAGCAAAACGTCACCGGACCAACTCATCGTCTTAATCATACACTCGATTTAATTATATCACATGGAACCGATCCAACCGATATAGATATCATTCCACAAAGTGATGAAGTCACTGATCACTACATGGTAACTTGCATATTACGTACTGCTGTAATATGTCATGCGGCGTCGCGTTATCAACCAGGCAGAACAATCCTCCCATCCACCATAGATAATTTCTCAAATTGCTTATCTAATCTGTCTCAGCTGCTGCCTGAACCCAAACAAACAGATGAACTAGAAGAACTAACTAGCACTATGAGCACCATTCTCTCTAGAACATTGGATGTGGTTGCACCTATTAAATTAAAAAAGGTCAGAGAGAAAAATAAAGCACCATGGTATAACAATACTACGCATGTTTTAAAGAGAGAAACCCGTATTTTAGAGCGTAAATGGAAACAAACTAATTTAGAGGTCTTTAGAATCGCGTGGAAAGACAGTATGCAGAGCCGATCAGCCCTATACGCACACTACGCAAGGTGCGTAGGGCCCCGCAAATTACTCAAGACCCCGCCTCCCCTCGTGTCAAAGCGCGTCAATCAATGTTTACAATATCGATGAGAAAATGAAGCGGAACTATCTTTCTGGTCACGAAAAGAGAGAGAAAAAAACACCATGAGAGTTAATTGCGGCAACAGTTATCAGGTAGACTTGTGTGCTCTCCTCTCAAAGTTTGATGTCAGCAAAGAACAGTAGGCTAAAGTTAAGTTGATGTGCGTTGATTTATTATGTTTAATAAACGACAAAGGACAACGGTGTTTGTTTATAAACTGCAGCTCGGAAAAGATAACCGCGTCGCGCGTTAACATGCGATCATATGAACGTGCATGAAATGAAACGCGCACTTTCCAGCAGAAACATCTGTTGTGAGTTGGGACCAGTACAATATGGGCGTGATGGCACTCCTCATTATAGTTTTAAAACAAGACGATGATTATCTAGTCGCTAAGTCAAGGTTTAGTTACAACTCTGCACTAATGCAATATGGAAAGCAATGTATTGACATTGACTATTGATAGGCTCCATTGAATTTAAAATGTTGATTGGCTGGAGATTCTGGTCAATATGGATGCACATCCCTCAGTAAATAATAACCATCAAGAATCAAGAGTATCAAGAATTACTTTTATCATTTAAAAACACAGTGACATGCTATGGCGGCGCCATTTTAGCTTTTATTCATTCACAGGATATGCATTTTTGATATCAATAATTCAATTTGTACTATTTAAAATGTGAATTCTTGATATTAAGAATTAACTTTTTACTAGTAACAATGTCTTCTGATATCAGGAATTACATTTTCACTACAACTAGTTAAAGGAGGGATTGTAGTGGGAACACTGGGGTGTCAGGTGTGACTGTGTGGCAATGGCAAATAGTTCATGGCTCACGGGTCAGGTATGAGGGCCCCTAAACAGAATTTTGCTTAGGGCCCCAGGGAGGTCAGGATCGGCTCTGACAGTATGTCACGTTATAAAAAGGCCCTAAAAGCGGCCAGGGCTGAGCACCTCCGCAAACTAATAGAAAACAACCAAAACAATCCCAGGTTTTTATTTAACACCATGGCTAGACTAACAAATAAACAGACGTCACCCGAACAAAATATCCCGTTACAGTTCAGTAGTAATGATTTCATGAACTTCTTCACTGAGAAAATAGAAAGCATCAGAACCACAATTGTAAACGTTCAATCTTCAATCGCGCCTTATAATTCAGCTTCAATTATCACCCCACAAGAACAATTACAGTGCTTTACAACTATAGAACAAAAAGAGTTAAATAAACTTATCACTTCATCTAAAACAACAACATGTTTATTAGATCCTATACCAACTAAACTACTGAAAGAAGTGTTACCTGTAGTGGAAGAGCCTCTCCTCAATATTATTAACTCGTCTTTATCTTTAGGTCATGTTCCAAGAACATTTAAACTGGCAGTTATAAAACCTCTCATTAAGAAACCACAATTAGATCATAATAATCTAGCAAATTATAGACCCATTTCAAATCTTCCATTTATGTCTAAAATATTAGAAAAAGTGGTGCCTGCTCAACTGGGCTCTTTCTTGCAACAAAATGATATCTATGAAAAGTTTCAGTCTGGATTCAGACCGCACCATAGCACTGAAACTGCGCTCGTTAAAATCACAAATGATTTACTTTTAGCTTCTGACCAAGGCTGTATCTCAATACTAGTTTTACTTGATCTTAGTGCTGCGTTCGATACTATAGATCATACATTACTCTTAGATCGACTACAAAATTATACTGGTGTTCAAGGACAAGCACTAAGCTGGTTCAAATCATACCTATCTGACCGCTACCATTTTGTCTATTTAAACTCCAGTAAACTATGGAGTGCCGCAGGGATCTGTATTAGGCCCTCTGTTATTTTCAATATATATGATGCCACTTGGAAATATTATAAGGAAACATGGAATTAGTTTCCATTGTTATGCTGATGACACTCAAATATATATTTCATCACGGCCGGATGAAAACGCTAAATTTTCCAAATTGACAGAGTGTGTTAAAGATATAAAAGATTGGATGACACGTAATTTTCTTTTATTAAATCCAGACAAGACAGAGGTAATACTTATCGGTTCAAAAAACCGCCCACAAAACCTCGCACAATACAACTTTAACATCATAGGATGTCCTGTTACTTTATCCTCTACAGTAAAAGACCTGGGTGTTATACTCGATTGCAACCTGTCTTTTGAAAATCATATTTCATATGTTACAAAAACAGCCTTTTTCCACCTTAGAAACGTAATATGCTACGTAATATGCTATCAGTTTCTGATGCAGAAAAGTTAGTTCATGCATTCATGACCTCGAGACTGGATTACTGTAATGCTTTATTAGCTGGTTGTCCTGCATCCTCAATAAACAAACTACAGTTAGTCCAAAATGCCGCCGCTAGAGTTCTTACGAGATCAAGAAAATATGATCATAACCTCCTGAGACCCAGAAAAAAAAAGTTTTTTGAATTTAGTTTTTTTCCATGTCATCACACTGTTTAGAGCACAATAAACAAATGGTAAAAAAACATTTTTCAAAAATAATATTTTATTCATATGTTATGCTATGTCCTCTGTAGTGGACACCAGGACTAAGTTGTTTAAAAAATAAAATGACAAGAAATGATATGTATAGGCAAAACCAATGGGATTTTTTTTTCAATCACCAATAAATTTTGGGGTTTCAGGATTTTTTCAACCAAAATTTGTATAAAGATTATTCTCAACTATGTTATGAAAGAAATAACGGAATGAATTGATACACCATTTTACTTTATGCAATATGTGGGTAAAATGGCAGTAAATTAATATTCCCATTCAATTCAATGTATCTATACACTGTATCTAATTTGCACATTAAAGTGTTCTTGGAGCAACATTTAATGAAAAAAGAAGTGTAATAATTGGAGTAATAATTGGCAACATTTTAATAATAATTATACCTAATATTTCATAGGAATATTGATGTACTGTATAATTTATTTCCATATTCACTTGTTGTGTCTCCTAAAATGCCTGATAAAGACGATTTAAGTCCTGATGTCCTCTACAGTGGACACGTATGAAATCAACGTCCTGTTCTGTAACAGAAAATATTTTTTTTATTTGAAACCCCATAACATTTTCCTGAGATGTTGTTTTATGAAATACAATTTGAAAAGTAGTCCAATTTAAATTATAATTACAATATATTATCATATTTCCATAAGAATGCTACATTTGATCACTAAATTAATGTCAGACATTTTTAAAGACCAAGGAGAAGTTGTTTTCATGGTGAAACCTCCAAACATTTGGTATCTCTGAAAAGCCCTGAATGTGCTCTTTACAGGACACCCAGGTTGTGTCATTTACATTTACATTTACATTTATTCATTTAGCTGACGCTTTTATACAAAGCGACTTACAATTGCTATATATGTCAGAGGTCGCACGCCTCTGGAGCAACTAGGGGTTAAGTGTCTTGCTCAGGGACACATTGGTGTCTCACAGTGGATTCGAACCCGGGTCTCTCACACCAAAGGCATGTGTCTTATCCATTGCGCTACCACCACCACGTCATGTGACATGTATGATGTCAGAGAAATTCACTAAAATATAATGTCCACTACAGTGGACAAAAGTCTATTCTTGGGTCCCAGGAGGATATAACACCGATTTTATCATCACTGCATTGGTTACCTATAAAGTTCCGTATTAATTACAAGGTATTGCTATTGACTTATAAAGCCCTAAACGGCTTAGCTCCAGTCTATTTAACGGGTCTTCTATCGCCCTATAATCCATCGCGCTCTTTAAGATCACTAAATTCAAGGCTTTTGGTCATACCTAGGATATCCAGAACCACCAAAGGAGGGAGAGCATTTTCACATTTGGCTCCAAAACTCTGGAATTGTCTTCCTGATACTGTTCGTTGCTCAGACTCGCTCTCCCAGTTTAAAACTAGATTAAAGTCGCATCTCTTCAGCCAGGCATTCATATAATCCTACAGTTCAAACTACAATCCGGCCTCTAGCTCATAAATGCCAGAGGAGAACTGGCCCCCGACTGAGCCTGGGTTCTCCCAAGGTTTTTTTTTTATTTTTTATTTTTTTATTAGGTCACCTGATGGAGTTTTAGGACACCATTAGGTCACTTGATGGAGTTTTTCGGTTCCTTGCCACTGTTGCCTTTGGCTTGCTCAGTTGGGGATATTTTGGGGATATTTAAAGCTGCTTTGATACAATCTGTATTGTGAAAAGCGCTATACAAATAAACTTGACTTGACATCAAAGAGCAGGGCCTCGCATTTCAAGTTCGCACAGGGCCTCGCACCCCACCTGCGACGGCACTGATGTCTATGAGGGAGGCTGGGCTACGAGTAAGGCCAAATTTGAGTCGCTTTACCGTCGCCTCGAGAACCTTCAGGGAGGTGTGGTGGCAAACAAAATTCTATCACTGAATAAGAGACAAACATTTCAATAGTCTTTGATGAGGTGTATTTTCTTGCAAGAAAAGGCCAGCAGTCGTACAGTCACACAGAGTGACACAGAGTGTGACAGTGAAGGGAGGGCATCTTTTCTCCTTTATAGTCTTGATAAGAATAAGAACTATGATTCACTAATATCAGTGGTAAGATTGGGTGTGGATTGGGCTGTTGGTATCGAGTTTAATTGTCATGATACAAAGTTTATTATCTTGAACATAATACACTCCGTATGAGTGTTATCAAAATGAAGCTGAATACTTAAATAGATTAGCATTTGTTGGCTCTTTTATTCAGGATAATGCCTCAACCTGTATTTTTGTTGTAGGAGACATGAATGCTGATATTTCTGATGCAAACTCTCTGTTTGATAATCACTTAACGCATTTTTGCACTGACATTGGTTTGATACTGTCAAGCAAGGTCCTTTTGCCTAATAATAGTTATACTTACATCAGTGAGGCATGGCATACCACCTGGTGGTTAGATCATTGTGTATGTACAACTGATGCACACACTTCTTTGGATGCTATGACGATTCATTATGATTTTGCCATTGCCGATCATATACCGTTTTCTCTGTCTTTAAATGTTAAAAACTTACCAGTGTTAACTACGGTGGCTAATAGCATTAACACAGGAAGACTAGACTGGACTAAATTAACCATGGAAGATTTCCAGAAGTATTATGTCAGGACTGATGGGTTGCTGGGAAACATTGCACTGCCCAAAGACGCCATAAGATGTGGTGATATTAATTGTAAGAATCCACAACATAGTAAAGATTTATGTGTTTTATATGACTCAATTGTGGAAACACTTAATATTACCATTAGGCATTTTTATAAACCTCAGCGAATGGCATATAGCATCAAGCCTGGTTGGAACGAACATGTAGCAGAACTTCATGCCAAAGCTCGGTGTGCATTTAAAGACTGGATAGAGTCCGGTAGAGATAGACAGGGCCCTTTATTTTTAAGAGAAGAAACGGGCAAATGCAAATTTTAAATATGCACTAAGATTTATAAAAAAGAATGAGAACTCGATGAGGTCTGACTCTTTGGCATGTAAGATGCATAACAGAAGTTATAATGACTTTTGGAAAGAGGTTAGAGCCATGAACAGTATTAAAATGTCTTTACCCTCAAATATTGAGGGTGTCAGTGGCTCTGATGTAATTTGCAAGATGTGGCGGCAACATTATCATGAGCTGTTTAACTGTATTGGGAGGAATACTTTTGAGGTGGAAAATATTGACAATGATGAAAATGTGGTTATTAATTCAGAAGAGGTAATCTGCAGTATTGGGATTAGATGACAATAAAGCGTGTGGGACCGATAAAATAACAGCTGAACATCTAAAATATGCAAGCAAGAAACTTGTTCCTCGGTTTGCTATTTGTATGACAGGTCTCTTATTTTGCCTGTTTTATTAGTGCCCGTCATTAAAGACAAAACTGGCAAAATAAGCAGCATGGACAATTATAGACCTATAGCCCTAGCTAGCATTGTATCCAAAGTGTCTGTATCAGAACCATTTACTGTTGGTAATGGAGTTTGTCAGGGTGGTATTTTGTCACCTTTTCTTTTTAACGTGTTTATGGATGACTTGTCACAAAGATGGATGATAGGCAATACTCTCACTAATCACAGATAATTTGGTAATCATTTGCCCATATAGTGCTGGGTTACAACAACTGTTGAAGGTTTGCTCTCAGTACGGTGCAGATTTTGATATCAAATATAATGCAAGTAAGAGCAATATCATGATTGTTAGAAGTAAAGAAGACAGGAAATTAGTATTCCCTGATTTCTTTTTATCTGGTACTGCCCTTAAAGTGTGTGATGAGATTAAATATCTTGGCCATCATATTGTAAATGATTTAATAAGTAAATCTAAAAAAAAATTAGAGGAGAGAGTAAAAAAAAAAGAAAGTAAAACAGGGGAAAAAAATGTGTTTTGTTTTGTTGTGTGTGTGTTGTACTGTGTAGTACATGAATGTGCCAATGTATCCATTGGTTGTGTCTTTTGTGTTCATCATGTGAAAAGGTTTGTGAGGGGGAGAACCACAAGCAACATAACTTACCAGTTTTGGAAATGTTGTTTTGAATTTATTGTACCTGTGTGTTAGACTATGTTGTAGTGTGTGTGATTTTGAGGGCTTGTGTGTCCTGTCTGAGGGTAAAGTTAGGTTTTTCAGCAAGAGTGAATGGTTTTGAGTGTAGAGCTTCATTTTGACCTGAAAATAGGATGTTTGGAGAATTGGGTGAGACGTTATGGATTTGTGTTTACAATTTTGAGAATACAAGGCATAGTTTCAAGAAATGTGTTTAAGCAATCGAGAAAAACTGTAATGAGCATTACCTGAGCTTTTTGGATTAAATAAAGCGCTGATTCAGGGATGAAGAATGTGTTTAAAATGCATTGACACAGTTCAGTTGAGTGAAAACATGTGCCCTCTTTAATGCTGTTAAACTGAATGAACGAAGCAAACTATATTTCCACAACTTAACACTGAAATAGAAGCGCGAAGTGTGTGTGTGTGTGTGTGTGTGTGTGTGTGTGTGTGTGTGTGTGTGTGTGTGCTGGGATGGATGCTGGTGTTTGTGATAAGTGGAAAAAGTTTAGGGGACAGAGAAGGATGTGACGGCAAATGTGTGAGTGCTGGAGGATGTAGAGCTCTCTTTTTTATCGTAATCACACTGTGTTGTGTGTGTGTGTGTGTATGTGTGTGAGAGAGAGAGAGAGAGAGAGAGAGAGAGAGAGAGAGAGAGAGAGATAGATAGATAGATAGATTCTCTGTGCAAACACACACACACACACACACACACTACACACACACACTACACACTCACACACACACACACACACACACACACACACACACACACACACACACACACACACGTGTGTGTGTGTGTGTGTGTGTGTGTGTGTGTGTGTGTGTGTGTGTATGTGTTGAGCTGATCTGAATGGACAGGACAGAAACTGCTTCCTACACACTTCTCGTTTCCTGCCCTGATCTTCAGTATAAATGTCAGCTCAGCCCAGCACTGGGTTATCCATGACCTGTTTCACTACAGCACGGTGTGTGTGTGTGTGTGTGTGTGTGTGTGTGTGTGTGTGTGTGTGTGTGTGTGTGTGTGTGTGTGTGTGTGTGTGTGTGTGTGTGTGTGTGTGTGTGTGTGTGTGTGTGTGTGACAGGAAGGTCTGTGGAGAATCTGCTCTTTTAACCCTGAAGAGTGTGTGACAGTGCTCTCAGACAGGAACAGGTGTGTGTGAAGCTCAGCGCCGGGACCGTCTCCGCTCATCACGCGTATGTAACTCACTTTACTCACTCTTTAGAGTTTCTGTAGAGAAATATCAGTGTATGAATTATGATTATGAATGAAATGAATATGACATGAATAAGAATCATCATCAGATTCACACTCTGGCAGCAGCTTGCAGCAGGAAGCCCTGCCATATTACAGTTTTTTACAATCACTTTTCTACTATTTTCAGAACCTTGATGTCATTTTTCAAAACTCTTGACACAAAACTCAAAACGGTTATCACTTGTAACACAGGCTGTCTAATGTTCAAAACATTGCATTGTGCATTCACATCTTTAAAGAAATCTTGCACTTGCACAATCATTGGTTCAAAAAACAAATTTACTGTGAAATACCATTGAAACATAACTATAGATCACCCACACACAAGCAACCGATAGTTTCACTGTGTCATTGTTCGTACAATCATTAAATATTGTAGAACAAAATAGGTGATACAGGTTTCATTATGGTACTTCATGTACAGTAAATTCATCTCTGTAAAAGAACTGCAGTAGTAGAGAGAATACTACAGACACAGTGGAATCATTGAACAAAGTTTGTAATATATTGATGCAAAACACTACAGTACAATCACAACATAGGTTTATTTGAATCAAAGCAAAAATAATTAGCTATGAAATAGAAAAGAAAAGACAGTACTGTAAAACATCAAATGCAGTGTTCTTCAACTAGCTTGCTTGTACTGTGAGAAACAAAACAGGAGTAAAATTTGTAAAAACAGACTGGTTACTGATTGTTAATTGCTAAGTGTCTTAATCTCAAGCGAAATGTGGAAAAGTGTATTCCAGAATACTTCATCGTTATGAATATCATTGCTATGATAAAAAAAAAAGGGGGGAAAACAACAATACTACAGTAACTAGGCGCTGGGTGCCCTCACTGATTTGTGTTTAAAAGGTTATCTTGAAACTTTCATGATTTAAACATGGAAGATTGTTTGTCTGTTTCCATACAACTATGCATTAAGAGTAATGCAACAGTTAATACTGTAACATTGTTGAACATGTCTTCATTGTCTAAGATATGCTGGCGTAATTTCTGTAAGGCGAATATCATTTCTGCAACAGTTACTTATCATTTTGAGCAGTTGTATCAATTGATAGTTAGATCATCGTAAGGAAATGAATAGACACTCATTTGAAATGTAATGTGTGAATTGCCTTTTGAAATAGTAGTACTTTGATGTTAAGTTGTGTCATATTGAACAGGTGATTTTTGTTGAATTATCAAATTATCTAAGTTTTATGTGTATTGTATCCAAGCAATTGAGAAAAAGGTTAGAGTTTAGATAAATGTGCATTTTGATCATTGGTGGTGAGTTTTGTGTCTAAAGTTGTGAAAAATGACATCAAGGTTCTGAAAATAGTAACAAAGTGATTGTAAAAAACTGTAGGATGGACCTGCCATTTCGTGGCAGCCAATCAGTATCGTCCAACGTAGTAGCAACCAGCGGCTCTGGTAGCAACCAATCACATGTAACTGGAAGTCAAGCGACAGCGGCCAATAGAGACAGAGCGCAACGTGTCATAATCTGAAGACCACGCCCACCGGGGGGGGGAAACAATCCAATCCAATCCAAATAAAAATGTATTTCTGGGTTATTTAGCTTGTTTGCTGTACACCTTGTCACATAGCAGATTTTAGACTTTTTTATTTGATTTGTATATATAAATCATAAATGACAAGGAGGAAGCCTCTCACAAAGCAAAGTCAATGGAGACGGTTGGATTGTTCTAAACTGAACTTAAATGATAGCAAAATCAGATTTTAAATAAAGGTAATCGATGAGACAAAGTTCTTTTTTTTTTCTTTTAGACAGGACTTTCATTATTTAAGTTTAAATGTTGTATATTTAATATGTATAAAGAATATATATGTAATAAATATACAATAATATTATAGGCATTTCTTTCTTTCTGTATAGATTTCATTATTTAACAAACATGTACATTCATTCATAAATTATATTTATACACGTACAAATTCATAATTTCAAGTGTAGATTAATGTTGTTGTTTTTTTGTATTAGGCTATGTCTATGATCTTCATTATTTGATTTATATTTGATAAACCTTTTTTCATCAAATAATATAAAATAATTACTAATAGAAGTATTTTATTTAAATAAGTACTAACATTTTATATTGATATAATAACTTATTTGCCTGGCTAAAAGCGGCATCCACCTCCGACTTCCGGTTATTAGATATAACTTTACATCTGAGGTGTTTAAAGACTCCATTTGTCCATTATTTATTTCTAAAGAAACACGACAATGTATAAAAGGCTCCATTACCTTGTATCTTACATTATGGCCCCGTAGAAGCAGTGTTTATAAAAATAGGCTAACGATTGCATCATAACCACGCGACTCTCTGTCGCACAGTAGAGAAATTACCGTATGGACAGGAGGAGAAGCTCGCGGGCAATCGGGGGGACGTGGAGGCAAAATGACAAAATAATTAATCAGAATACTTAGCAAAAGTTTCTCCTGCTCCTAGCTCATGGACACCTCCTACTCACACTCTCCGTCTCTGCAAGTTTCGGAAGGGAATGATTAAGATTTCTCTTGGCACAGCTACTAGAAGACAGACGGGTTGCTCACGGTCAGCCATCAGGAAGTGAGTGCTTCTAATTTACTTCACTTTTCTCCATTGAATCCAATACCCCATTGTGTCCGTTTCTTTTACTGTCTATGCTCTCAATTTGAGAGAGATTTCACGCGTCACATGATTTGATCTCTACATCATTCCCAGTCTCCGTCTGGACCTGTTTGCCTTGGGAGACCCTACCAGGGGCATACAGCCCCTCCTTGAACTGCCACCTTACCGTGGTGGAGGGGTTTGAGTACCCGAATGAACCTAGGAGCTATGTTGTCTGGGGCTGTATGCCCCTGGTAGGGTCTCCCAAGGCAAACAGGTCCTAGGCGACGGGTCAGACAAAGAGCGGTTCAAAAACCCTTATGATGCCAAAAAAAAAACGAGGACCGTGACGTCGCCCGGTATGGCGCAGCCGGGGCCCCACCCTGGAGCCAGGCCCGGGGTTGGGGCTCGTATGCGAGCGCCTGGTGGTCGGGCCTCCCCCCATGGGGTCCGGCCGGGCTCAGCCCGAAGGAGCGACGTGGGGCCACCCTCCCGTGGACCCACCACCTGCAGGAGGGACCGTAAGGGGCCGGTGCTAAAAGTGGATCGGGCGGCAGTCGAAGGCGGGGGCCTAGACAACCCGATCCCTGGACGCGGAATCTAGCTCTAGGGACATGGAATGTCACCTCTCTGGCGGGGAAGGAGCCTGAGGTTGTGCGTGAGGTTCAGAGATTCCGACTAGAGATAGTTGGGATCACCTCTACGCACGGCTTGGGCTCTGGAACCACACTCCTCGAGAGAGGATGGACTCTTCACCACTCTGGAGTTGCCCATGGTGAGAGGCGGCGGGCTGGTGTGGGTTTGCTTATAGCCCCCCAGCTCAGCCGCCATGTGTTGGAGTTCACCCCGGTGAACGAGAGGGTCGCTTCCCTACGCCTTCGGGTCGGGGATAGGTCCAGTGGTGTAGTCTACGTGATACGCAGGTATACGCCGTATACCCACTAGAAAAGGCCAAGGATTTGCGTATACCCACTTAAAAAAGCGTGAGGATACGTAACAACTTCGTTTTGTGTCAGAACTTTAACTTTCATTCATAAATTCACCCCGTCTGTGTTTGCGAAGCGACGGATCGAATCGCGGAATCCAGTCACAAATGGAACTTGCTATAGGGCAGAACGTCACGGATTTTGGCTATTTTTGAATGAATAAATCAAAATAGCTGCTGTACAATGAATCAAATCTCGATATGGACTAGTGTCTATGAATATTAAAGCTAAAAGAGACTGCAATTGTTCTACGTGTCTCTGGGAATGAGCGCTCAATGTGTGCTCCACTACACACACACACACACGCACACACACACACACACACACACACACACACACACACACACACACACACACACACACACACAAGCACGGGTGACTCACGCTCGTGGTGTTTTCAGCGTTTCACTGTATTGAGACATGAATGATGTAGGCTACAGCCACACATGTGCATTTCATCGCAGAGCTGCTATGAGAGTCACTTCATGCGAATTTCACCATTTCATTTGATAAAACTATCGTCATTCATTCGTTTCATATACACACAGAAACTGTTATGTCTTTACGACAACCTGTCAAAATAAAAGTTCGGTATAACTTGAAGAAATTATAACAGAAATATATTACTATTGCACAGTAGAGTATACTTCAGGCCTAATAATAATAATAATAATAATAATAATAATAATAATAGTTTATTAAAACACACAGAAACTCAAATGTCTACAACCCACCAAAATAAAAGTTCGGTCTAACTCAAATTAATTAGAAAGAAATTGCACAGTAAAATGTATTTTAAAATAACACTTTTTTTTTTCAAAAACACCATTTATAGAAGTAAATTTGTATTTGTGCCTATAATGTTTAAATTTTTTTTTTTTTTTTTTTTTTAATTGTCAGCTGATAAAACCTGTGCTTCAGGGACCATTATTCATATAACATCTAACTGACTGAGTTAGATGGTGATTAACACTAAACAGTAGAAAATCAGTCCAGCCTCCCCAGCTGTAAATGTCATTGGCTGTAAAAGTCTTGTGTTGCTTATAATAAATTGACATGTTGATAACACTTAGTATTTCATAATGCTCTCAATTACATGTCGATGCATACTGTATGCATAGTGAGTGTGGTGGTGCTTATGGGGTGACGCCCTGGGATGGCTGAGTATGCGGCGTGCGGGGGGGGGGGGGTATTAGAGTATACTCACTACAAAAAACTAGACTACACCACTGGATAGGTCTCTCACTGTCGTTTTTGCTTACGGCCCGAACGGCAGTGCAGAGTAATCGGCCTTCTTGGAGTCTCTGGGAGGGGTGCTGGAAAGTGCTCCGACTGGGGACTCCGTCGTTCTACTGGGGGACTTCAACGCCCACGTGGGCAGCAACAGTGACACCTGGAGGGGCGTGATTGGGAGGAACGGCCCCCCTGATCTGAACCCGAGTGGTGTTCTGTTATTGGACTTCTGTGCTAGTTACAGCTTGTCCATAACGAACACCATGTTCAAGCATAAGGGTGTCCATCAGTGCACATGGCACCAGGACACCCTAGGCCGGAGGTCGATGATCGACTTTGTGGTCGTTTCATCCGACCTCCGGCCGTATGTCTTGGACACTCGGGTGAAGAGAGGGGCGGAGCTGTCAACTGATCACCACCTGGTGGTGAGTTGGATCCGATGGCGGGGGAGGAAGCTGGACAGACTCGGCAGACCCAAACATACTGTGAGGGTCTGTTGGGAACGTTTGGCCGAATCTCCTGTCAGAGAGATCTTCAACTCCCACCTCCAGCAGAGCTTCGACCAGATCCCGAGGGAGTCTGGAGATATTGAGTCCGAGTGGACCATGTTCTCCACCTCCATTGTCAACGCGGCCACTCGGAGCTGTGGCCGTAAGGTCTCCGGTGCCTGTCGAGGCGGCAATCCCCGAACCCGGTGATGGACACCGGAAGTAAGGGATGCTGTCAAGCTGAAGAAGGAGTCCTATCGGGCCTGGCTGGCTTGTGGGACTCCTGAGGCAGCTGATGGGTACCGACGGGCCAAGCGGACTGCAGTGGTTGTGGAGGCAAAAACTCGGGCCTGGGAGGAGTTCGGTGAGGCCATGGAGAAGGACTATCGGTCGGCCTCGAAGAGATTCTGGCAAACCGTCCGGCGCCTCAGGAGGGGGAAGCAGTGCCCTACCAACGCTGTTTACAGTGGAGGTGGGCAGCTGTTGACCTCGACTGGGGATATCACCGGACGGTGGAAGGAATACTTCGAGGATCTCCTCAATCCCGCCGTCACGTCTTCCATTGAGGAAGCAGAGGCTGAGGGCTCGGAGGCAGACTCGTCCATCACCCAAGCTGAAGTCACCGAGGTAGTCAAGAAACTCCTCGGTGGCAAGGCACCGGGGGTGGATGAGATCCGCCCTGAGTACCTCAAGTCTCTGGATGTTGTGGGGCTGTCTTGGCTGACACGCCTCTGCAACATCGCGTGGCGGTCGGGGACAGTACCTTTGGACTGGCAGACCGGGGTGGTGGTCCCTCTTTTCAAGAAGGGGGATCGGAGGGTGTGCTCCAACTATAGGGGGATCACACTTCTCAGCCTCCCTGGGAAAGTCTATGCCAGGGTACTGGAGAGGAGAATCCGGCCGATAGTAGAACCTCGGATTCAGGAGGAACAGTGTGGTTTTCGTCCCGGTCGTGGAACACTGGACCAGCTCTATACCCTCTACAGGGTGCTGGAGGGCTCATCGGAGTTTGCCCAACCAATCCACATGTGCTTTGTGGATTTGGAGAAGGCATTCGACTGTGTCCCTCGCGGCAGCCTGTGGAGGGTGCTCCGGGAGTATGGGGTCCGGGGCCCTTTGCTAAGGGCTATCCGGTCCCTGTACGACCGGAGCAGGAGCTTGGTTCGTATTGCCAGCAGTAAGTCAGACTTATTCCCGGTGCGTGTTGGACTCCGGCAGGGCTGCCCTTTGTCGCCGGTTCTGTTCATAATTTTTATGGACAGAATTTCTAGGCGCAGCCAGGGGCCGGAGGGGGTCAGGTTTGGGGACCACACGATTTCATCTCTGCTCTTTGCGGATGATGTTGTCGTGTTGGCCTCATCAAACCAGGACCTCCAGCATGCACTGGGATGGTTTGAAGCCGAGTGTGAAGCGGCTGGGATGAAAATCAGCACCTCCAAATCCGAGGCTATGGTTCTCAGTCGGAAAAGGGTGGTTTGCCCACTTCAGGTTGGTGGAGAGCTCCTGCCTCAAGTGGAGGAGTTCAAGTATCTTGGGGTCTTGTTCACGAGTGAGGGAAGGATGGAACGGGAGATTGACAGGCGGATCGGTGCAGCTTCTGCAGTAATGCGGTCCCTGTACCGGTCTGTCGTGGTGAAGAAGGAGTCTCGATTTACCAGTCAATCTACGTTCCTACTCTCACCTATGGTCATGAGCTGTGGGTCATGACCGAAAGGACAAGATCCCGGATACAAGCGGCCGAAATGAGCTTTCTCCGCAGGGTGGCTGGGCGATCCCTTAGAGATAGGGTGAGAAGCTCTGTCACTCGGGAGGAGCTCAGAGTAGAGCCGCTGCTCCTCCACATCGAGAGGGGTCAGTTGAGGTGGCTCGGGCATCTTTTCCGGATGCCTCCTGGACGCCTTCCCGGGAAGGCGTTCCGGGCATGTCCCACCGGGAGGAGACCCCGGGGAAGACCTAGGACACGCTGGAGAGACTATGTCTCCCGGCTGGCCTGGGAACGCCTCGGTGTCCCCCCGGAAGAGCTGGAGGAAGTGTCTAGGGAGAGGGAAGTCTGGGCATTCCTGCTTAGACTGCTGCCCCCGCGACCCGGCCCCGGATAAGCGGTAGAAGATGGATGGATGGATGGATCATTCCCAGCTCATCGGTGTCATTTTCATTTTCATCAATTTACTTTTTTTAACATATTTCTGAAATATGTTGCTTTCAGAGTTTTATGATTACTGGGGCATGAGTGTCATGGCGTGCGTGATCGGTCTGGTGATGTCCATGTCAGTGGTCGCCATCGTTGGCTCAGCCTGGTTGAATGGCGGATGCGGACAAGGTTCGGTTCCTGGTCTTCCCAATTTCCCAGGTTGGGCCAGTCGGCGACGCGGCGCAGTACGGACGCCCAGCGAGCTCTAGGTGCTGCCAAGCCAGGTGGCAAGCGACAGCAAAAGCGTTCCTGAGCGGGCCTTCTCACGCTTCCCCTGCCACCCAGTGGAGTAGGGTAAGTGTTGTGCCGCACACTTAGATCCCGCTTCGAGCCGCCTTCGGGCCTCTCGAGCCGGATTCCTGTCCTCCACCTCGCTGCCCCACCTCGGGTATGTCTGTGGTTCCTGGCCCCTGGTCCGGTTTTGTCGAAGTCTAAAATGCTTCCAACGCTTCGGTACCTTCAGACCCGGCTTGCGATTCATTTCGCTTGGCTTCCGCCTGGGCTCACCGATATTCATCATACCTAGGTGTTGAGCAGAAATGCTCCTAAAAAACTTTTTAGTGAGATCCATCACACCTAGGTGTTGAGCAGAGCTCCTGTCCTGTGTGTGTGCGCCGCAGTCCTACTGGCGAAGGACGCGTGCTAGCCGTTCCCTCCAGCCGGTATGGAGTTTAGCAGAGCCTGTGCTCCATTGTACCCTTATTGTGTAGTGGGTTATGACCATCTTGGTTCTGTGTCAACTATACAGACCCTTTTTCGAAAGCCTCCGTTCACTTGTAAACACAGAGTTGCATTTTTAATGCCCCGTCCCCAAGCTTGGTCTGCAGCGTTCGACCTGAAAGACGTGTACTTCAGATCTCTATCCTTCCATTCCACAGGCTTACTGTGTTCTTGCGTTTGAAGGTACGAAGTATCAGTACATGGTCCTACCCTTCGAGTGCCCCATAGCCAGTTGGGTCCTCAGGTCAACTGGTAAAGAGTAGTCTCGCCTCAGTGCCGAGTTTCTCTTTTCTAGTCAAGTGAGGTGTGTCAACTCAGTACTATGTAGAAGTGAGAAAGGGTCCCACTGAACTTTCAGAGGCTCCTGGGAAATATGGCAGATGCAGCTGCACGGCTTCCTCCATATGAGACCGCTTCAGCACTAGCTCCACAACCGAGTCCCTAAGGTGGCCGTGGCAGAGCGACATGCTCCACTGGCCTGTCGTCAAACCCTCAGCCCATAAGCAGACCTTTTGTTTCCCCGGGCTAGTCGCTCCTGGGACAAGAGTCCTCCAAATGATGGCTGAGGGGCCACGTATAAAGGGCATGTAGTAACAAAGCTCTGGGCGCCCTCTGACTGCATTGGCATTCATTGCCTCGAGTTGCGTACAGTCCCTCGCTTCGAGACACCGCTGCTCAGCGAGCTTGTACTGTTCTGACAACATTGCGACTGTTGAGCCATGCTCCCTTCGCATGTTGCAAATCTCCCGCCACCTCCTCCTTGGAGTCAGAAGCTTCTAAGGTCTCTTCATTCCACCTATTCTTCTGGCCTGCTCACTTGTGCCGCTCACATGCCTCACGACAGCTTCCGGCCCGGATACAGTGGAGACTCCATCTCCAGCTGGCCAGCTGTTCGGACCACTTCAGGGCCGCACAGCTACGTCTGATTGCCCCTCCGAATTCGTCCTACGCAAGTTGTTTCTTCTCTGTCTGAGCGGATATCCCTCGACATAGACTCTGGCCACAGCTGGCCCTGGCCCCCGTAGAAATGCGTTCTCTAGTGAGCCTTCTTCTGAAATCTAAAATCAGGAAGAGAACAAGTTCAGTGATCTTCATCACGCTCAGGTGTTGAGCAGAAATGCTCCTAAAGCTCAGTGAATTCCTTCACACTCATGTGTTGAGCAGAGATGCTCCTGATGCTCAGTGATCCCTTCACATCTGGTGTTGAGCATTGCTCCTGTCTTGTGCAATGGAGCAGGTCTTGTTAGTTGCCCTCATTGGCCAACCAACCTCCTCCTCTCGACAGCCTTCCTGACACCTTCCTCTGAGCACATTCTCAGGGATGGGGAACGATGGCACCCGCATCTAGACCTTGGAAAGTTCCAGGTCTGGTTCTAGTAAGAACGGGACGCGGAGGTTCTGGTCTACTGCAAGAATTGTTATGCAGTAGAGACCATCACTTCTATGAGCACCCTTTTAAAAAGATGCTGCTCCTCTAATAGAAGTCGAACCTGTTCGTTGATTGAGTCTTCTCTCCGTGAGGAGATTCCGAAGGTGTTCGATCACTTCAGTGCTCCTTTTAAAAACTGTTTGTGGTTGGAGTTGGGCTGTCCCCTCCTCAAAATGTTGAAGCTGAGTACGGTTTGATCGTCAGGTCCCTGAGGCGAGCAAGGAAATAAAATATAACTCCTTGTCTCCCTCCTTACCCTCTTGGGTCTTTTTCTCTGGTGCTACTGCACTGCAGAGACCGCCCCTGAGCCATCACAGACAGTGAGTTAAAAATCCTGTTTTTTAACAGTTCTCCTGCTGTCACTAAAATGTGACGTGAAACCACTGCAGATCACTGATAGGTCAGACAGAATCATCACTACCAGCGTCATTGTATTTACAACATGAGACACTAAACCCGCTAGATTTAAATAGCCAGTAGACAACAGCCAATGCTGTAGCGCCTGTTTTAAAAGTATTTGCTTAAAAAAAAAGAGTATAAACTTAAAAAAAAAGAAATGGCTGAATCGTGGTCAGTGGACGAGGTACAGACGTTCCTCTCGTTGGTTGCCGAGGAGCGGATGGGGAAACCCGGAATGAAAAATTCGCATTTAATATGATGATGTCATGGCAGTAGAGACGGCAACTATAACGATCAGTCACACCCACTTTGAAGCGGTACTAACTGCAGTGGAAAAGCAACCGAGCTAAAGCGAACCGAACCGTGCCGTACCAAGTCGAGTCGTACCACGCAGTGGAAAAGCGAAGCGAGCCGAACCGTTCCGTGCCGAGTCGAACCGTACCGAGCCGAACCGAGCCGTACCATGCAGTGGAAAAGCGCCAAATGTGGCATAATCCCAACCAGGACCACAAAGTTGGCACAAACTCATTCAGCAGATACAGAAAAGTCCTTCTACAAAACTCAAAATGCCTCCTGTTATTTATCTGCATCAAATCCCTTATATTCAATAAGCACAAAGATAATATTTCACCAGTAAATAAAACTTAAACATTAACATGAACGTTTTACTTACAGTTGAGCATGAAACAAACTGTTTCCCAACAGGACTTTGTTTGACCAAGGAGGTCAGCCATGATAATTTATTCTACTGCTCACCTGTCTCTTTATCTAAACACAGTTGTCTCACTAATACCCCTAGTGGTGAGGAGTGTAATTGAGGTCTAAGTAACTGACAGGTGTTTGTTACAATACCCTGCCGCATCGGACGTGGTGGAGCGTCCGAAGCCAGGCCTATCACTCGTATGCACTAGTGGAACTTGTGTTAGGCTGGGTCCATATGTTGCGATCCCTACGGCGATTTTTCCACGGTGCAGCTCCCTGTGGTGAGCCCGTGTCTTCCATCGGCAGAGCGCTGTTGGTTACCTGCCTGATCACCAGTCCATGTGTATATCCCACATAATACCTCCCCTTCGGGCCAGGATGTGGTTTCCGTAGCGTACTTCTCCTTCCTTGTCAAAGGTACGCTTTCCCAGTGGTCCTGTAGGAACAGCAGTTGACTTCCCTGGCCTAAGCCTCGCCCTTCTCCGCTTCAGAGTTGCGGGGGGACTTGAGGCTTTCTACCCAGGCACTGGAAGGTGGCAGCTCTAGTGGCGTTTTCCAGGGTTAAAGATCCCGTTCAGTCGACGTCCGACGTTCTCGACTGAAAGGGAACGTCCTATTTGCGTATGCAACCCACCGTTCCCTGAAGGAGGGAACGGAGGACGTGGTCCTTTTGCCACTATAGCTGGACCACTGCTAACCGAGTTCTCACGGCTCCTCAGCGTAAAGCAACTAGTGCGTGCATCCACTTCCGTATTTATACCCGCTCCGCGGGGCTGAGTGTGTGATGCAAATCACGCACGCAAAATTTAATTTGCTCGTGCTCGCACGCTCAAAGACAAACGGCTCCCTAGCGTGATCCTGTTCAGTCGACGTCGACTACGTCCTCCGTTCCCTCCTTCAGCGAACGGTGGGTTGCATTCGCAACCAGGACGTTTTTTCACCTATCACTCATTCTGAGCGTCGAGTGTGAGAGTTTGGAGGAGGAAAGTGATGCTTTATTCGCCATGAGTTCTGCTGTGCGTTTGGCCAGAGAATAGGCAACAGTTGCACATTTCGTCAAATTAATTTTCATGTAATCAAGTCTCTCTCTCTCTCTCTCTCTCTTTCTCTTTCTCTCTCTCTCTCTGTGTCTGTGTTGGTTTTTGAGTCCAGTGTTGAAGTTAAGTTATAATTACCTCGTTAAGTTGTAATGAAATGTGTTATTCCTTTTGGAAAGATATTTCATTACTTTACTTTTCACTTTACACCACTACAGTTGCAGCTTGAAGTCGTGCTGGTATTAAAAAATATTGTGAAGGTATTAAAAAAGTTATTACAGTTGTTCTCAATTGCTAAAACACAATTTCTGAAACCTTGCTCCTTTTTCTGAAAACATTAAACACAAAACCTCATCTTCAAGTACTATTTACAAAACCTCTGACTCCTCTTGCAAAATGAAACTTTCGCCTCAAAACAGTTTTACCTGTGTTCAAAATCAAACACTGCTCTCAAATCATAAACAAAGTGATCAAAATGAAATACACTATCAAGCAGTCAGTAAACAATACACCAAAAAATAGAAAACACATTGTTCAAAACATATAGTTCTCGAAAGATATCTATGGACTGCTATTCTGTTTGTAGACTTACCCATGACACCTTAATGCACCATCAAAAAGTTCAGGGAGAAGTACATTTTTAATCTCAAAACAAATGTTATATTTTTCCGTCATTGTCTTTTGATGAACAAAAACATGTTCTATCATAGTAGCTCAAAATTGATCAGAAATTACTACTCTGCTTTGCTCTTTGCAATTTTTTTGTGTTCTTCCTCCTCCTTGTACCCCTATTTTTACAGTACTGTACCCTGCATCTCACAAACTTGTCATTTGTCTCTGTGATACTGTAATTAAGTGTGCTTTCTGAAAGCAGCACACTTATTGTTCTTCTTAAGTTTTCTTATTCTTATTATTAAGTGTGCTTGCTGAAAGCAACACACTTATTGTTTATTGTTCTTCTTAAGTTTTCTTCTTAAGTGTGCTTGCTGAAAGCAGCACACTTATTGTTCTTCTTAAGTTTTCTTATTATTATTATTAAGTGTGCTTTCTGAAAGCAACACACTTATTGTTATTGTTCTTCTTAAGTTTTCTTCTTAAGTGTGCTTGCTGAAAGCAGCACACTTATTGTTCTTCTTAAGTTTTCTTCTTCTTATTATTATTATTATTAAGTGTGCTTGCTGAAAGCAGCACACTTATTGTTCTTCTTAAGTTTTCTTCTTCTTCTTATTATTATTATTCCCGGGAGATACATTTTGGCCAGCTCCTGCGCCTAGGCCCTTTGAGACAGAGACACCGTTCCAACTTTAAAACGTCCGGTCAGTACCGGTGTAAGTTGCTCGCGAAGATGACATCACGAGTCCATGTCGTTCGTCCACCATAGAACAGAAAGCGAAACTGCTGCGCTCTATCACTCGTACACCATAAAGAGCAAATTGTTTTTTAATGTTTAAATTAAATTAAAATGATTTCTTCACAAACAGCTCATTATGACTCAATTTTAGAATGTTGCACCTACACTCGATAGTGTGAATAAGATCAGCGCAACGCAGACCACTGCATTGACAGCGTGAAACATATGATCTGTCTACGGCCAGGGCTCCGCGGAAGACAGAGAATGCCGGTCCAGCACTGATTGAGGAATTAAATTAGAAAATAAAAGACAGTTTGACATCTTTTTTCTCGCATCTGTGAATTTATTTTTGAATCATTTGTTCTGAGATAAAGCGATTATATTTGTGCGGGAATTTCTCACACTATAAAAGCTAACCTTGCGGAAATGGTTTAAATTATGCGCAATCCCCACATTCCCGCACCGAAATTCAAGCCCTCAAATGGCAGCGGGATGTGTAACTCTAGCATATGGCGCATATGTCATATAAAGTTAGGCAAGGCCAAACAGCGTTATCCATGTTAGCTAATAGTGAAACTGATAGCGTTTTTCATTTAATTACAATATGAGGACTGGTCGTAGGCTATAAAAATCAGCATTTTTGTGTAGGTGATGACAACCATCTTGACAGCAGCAATCAAAGCATCACTAATTACGGTAGACCTTAATTTGAGATAGTAAATTTGTTCCTAATCAAAGGGAACACTCAACCACAGAACAGCTGGGTGAGTTTTGTATTGGCTTATTGGATACAGTAAATGAAGACTGTCAACTTCTTTTCAATAGGCTACTATTTCATCACCCAAAACACTCCCACTCTCTGCTGTATATTCATAACCAATTATTTCAAAACCAACAACCAAGCCACATAAACAATGCCATTGGCACTAGTCTATATTGCAGACATGTCTCTTAATGCACATAACTTTTCACCTTTTTGCACAATCTTGAAAAAAGTACTATTGTTGAAATTCTCAGATCAAGCAAACTTCAACGCACCCTTATCCACTTCCTGCTAACGTTAGTGAACCGCACCCGAGCAAGCACACTTCGCAGTTCCTCCGGAAATGCATTCTAGTTATTGTTCTTTGTTGATATGAACCTGCAACCAGTCAAAATCTATTGAGCAGTCAGTGCTGTTAATAAATGGAAAGCACAATGTTCAGGGCCATACAATTTGTTCATTGTACAGTATACAGCCTGTACTACAGTATACAATACTAAAAGGGATACAAATCAAAGGAGTAAACATGTGATCAGTGTGCTTCTTATTGTCTTTGGGCATCATTTGAAACAGGTTAAATCAGTTTTGAGTGGTTGTGTTCAATCAATGACATGTGTTCTCTATTTGTATTTGATTGTTGCCTCTTGTGTTTACCAGTATGGATGACATGTGCATTACAGTGCAGAATGTGTTTTGAGAATGAGAATGTGTTTAGAGTTTTAGAGTTCAAATATTCATATCACGATAATTTCTGAAGCTTTTACCACTATCATGATATTAAATTAAGTTACAAAAAAGTGTTTTTAAATGAACATTTAAATGCAATAAAACTACACAAAAACAATGTATAAAGTAAAATGTTCCATGATTAAAGTGCAAAAGAGCTATAAAGAACAATAGGTAACACTTTACAATAAGGTCTCATTAGTTAATGTTATTCATGTATTACAGTTTTTTTCAATTGCTTAAGCACAATTTTGAAAACAGGGCCCGGTTTTTCAAACCCCTTCACACAATTAGCACAACACTACACCAAAGTAGCACAACACCTCAGATCATTTGCAAAATGGAACACTTTCGTCGAAACTATACAATGTATTATATAACCTTATTTTGTTGTCATAACATAAACACAACCATCATATGGTCTGACTCTGTTTGAATCAGTTAAACACTCCTGTGCTCAACCTAAAACACTTTTAGCATTTACACAGAGAGTGTAAAAATATATTCACCAACACCACATGACACCAATTGTGCAGTCTAATGAAAATATTTATTTCTTTTCATGCACTCAAGTCAGTCAATACTGAACATTTCAACAAAACATTCATAACAAAACATTTTCCAGTTTTCATACAGTATTACCGAACATACCCTTGTACTGTAAGCTTACAGTAATACTGTTACATAAAAATATAAATCCAGTTCAGTACTGAATAAAAAAAATAAAAAAACCTAAACATCTCTCCGTCTAGCTGGATCTGACCACAGGGCCTCATCAACATCACAAGCTATATTTTCATTTGCAAGGCAACGTGGGAAGAATCTTTTGGAGTGACGAATTCACCTCCCTTAGTATTAGTCCGTGGTTTATAACATGGTCCACAATTGTTTCAAAAAACGAAATGAATTTCGTTACACGGATTTGGTTGTCTTCCCTCTTCCTCTCCCTCTTCCTCTTCCTCTTCCTCTTCCTCTTCCTCTCCCTCTTCCTCTTCCTCTTCCTCTCCCTCTCCCTCTTCCTCTTCCTCTTCCTCTTCCTCTCCCTCTCCCTCTCCCTCTGCCTCTCCCTCTCCCTCCACCCTGATCCCTCCGGATTCCCCCTCTCATCCGCACTCTCCGTCATCCTCTGAGACCGTCCATTTTTGTTGAAGACAGGTGAACTTACCTGTTGCCTTTTTAAAGTGTGTAAACCTGATTGGTGTGTCTACAATTAAGCACCAGTGTGTGTGCACTCCTGGTGGCTGTGTTTAACCAATTGGTTCATGGGTGTGTTCATTTGAAAGCCTTTGCTTTGAAATTGCAAAGAAATGACATCATGATACATTTCTGTGTCAAATGCATACAAGTGTGTTTAGTGTTTTGCAAATCACTGTGTGTAATGTTTTGCAAAAAGTGTGAAGCTGACAATGTGCTTACAATCGTGCAAATCTAGGTCGGTGTTTTGCTCCGTGAGTGGTTTTGCTAATTGTGGGAAAGTTTTAATATTAGTGTGTAAGCAATTGAAAAAAACTGTAACTAATAATGAGCAATAGCTACTTTTGTTTTTTGAAAGCCACTGACTGACAGCTGTATTTGTGTATTTACTGTCTTTATTGTGTCTATGGACAGTAACAGGACAGAGTTTTCTCTTTTTCATCACCACTAGGCTTGGGCAAACAAAGTGCAATCATTTACGTTAAAATCTTTATTATTTGACGTTTATAATGTGAGTGAATCTCATGAAATGTCAGATCAAATAATTTCTTAATTTTATACGTAGTTCAGGTGTTGTTTTTGAACAGTAGACGTTCCTGTGTTATCTCAAGGAAATCAGTCTGACACAGCTTTACTGTCAGCAGCTCTTGAGAATAGTGCAATTTTACTTTATCCATTGTAAATCGCTGTTTGTCTGAAATAGCAATCAGAAAGAAGCGGTTCTGCACACTAGCATCTGTTCTTTTTTCCACACAAGAAACGTAAATTGAGTGTTTCCGTTTGAAATTATGGAAGGAAAATAAGTTAGCTTAGTATAAAAACAAATGAAGTCAATGGAAAGAATCATTGAAGATACACTAACAAATATGTAAACTTGTAAACAAGGAAGTAAACTTCCCTCGTCCACTTGACGAAGTTGAATGCACTTCAAAACCAGAAAGGGAACCAGCCGAAAGTGACCTTTGGCTGAAAGAAAAGAACGTGCATTGCGCATGTCCAAACTTCCACCTTCGACAACATCTGTCAGATCAGCACAAGTTCTTGCACCCAAAATTGTATCCAGGTTGTCGTATAAGGGACAGGAATCCTTAATTTCAGTGGAATCCCCACTTCAACGCATTTTGTAGTAGTTTTTTTTTATTTAATTTTTTTTACTTTTACACAGCTTTGTAGCGCTATTCTGTTATAGGGCCCTATCTTGCACCCAGCGCAATTGACTTTGTACAACGACGCATGTATCATTCCTATTTTGCACCCGCGCAAAGCGGACTTTGCTGGAACGTCGGTAAGTTAGGAAATACACTTGCG
Organism: Leuciscus leuciscus; assembly: GCF_965113295.1. NCBI lineage: Eukaryota > Metazoa > Chordata > Actinopteri > Cypriniformes > Leuciscidae > Leuciscus > Leuciscus leuciscus. The sequence continues at coordinate 41,147,954 of NC_138738.1, read as the reverse complement.
CTCCCGGGGGCGGTTCAGCGCAAAGAGGAGGCGTGTTCCAGCGCAAACGTTCCTTCATGCTATTTTGCAGGTTTAGAAAACAATTGCGCCACTAACCAGGAATAAATAGTTTAAAGTCAGTGGCGCGTTGCGCATGTTATTCATATGCTATTTTAAGGGCGCATGCTTGGCCATAATCAATGTAGCGTGTGCACAACGCGCATTTTGATTCTCTCATCTACACAGAAGCAGCAGTTTTCATTTTTGCAAATCATACATTATTAGATAGATAGATGATAGATAGATAGATAGATAGATAGATAGATAGATAGAAAATTTATTATAAAAGCATACATCTAGCTTACACATTTACCCAAATTATCATACGCCTGTTTAACCGAAGTTAATTTGGGTGGGTTTCTCCATCCCCAATGTCCCTGACGAGAACGTCGGTCTCCTCGGCTGTGAACCGCTCCTGGCGCGCGCCTGGCAAATCCGCTGTTATAATAGGAATCCGCTTTAGAACAAGCGCGCCTGCTCTTAAAGGGAATGTGAGATGTCGCTCTGATTGGTTTATTTCACGTTACGCCCAAACCACACCTATGAATAATGAAGCTACTTCAGACCAACCCCTTTTAGATTTGCGCCAGGTGCAAGAGGCATTTATCCCGCCGGGAAAATAGCAACAGCGCCCGAGACCCACCCACAAAGTTACTTGCGCTTTGCGCTTGACACTTGCGTTTCAGATCGTTAAAATAGGGCCCATAGCCTCTTTTATGGTTGTGCGATATGGCAAAAATATCATATCACAATTTTTTTCAGTAAAATCCCAATTCATGATTTTATCACGATTTTTTGATTACGATGTTGTTTTTTACTATTTTGCAAGTGGCAAAGCAGTACAGCCAAACAAATTTTCCGATTTTAAAAAGAGAAGTATAATATAATATGCAAAATATAACAGAAAAAAAAGACAGACCTTGTAGGCCATAGTGGAAGAAGATAAAAATCTTTATTTCATTATTTTATCTTTGTTATTAAAAATAAGAACAAATATGCACTTTACAAATACACAAAATAATATACAAATTAAATAAACAGTGCTTTATTTTTCAGACACAGATGTATACAACAGCACCATTCAAATAAGAAATTAAATAAACAAATGTAAAAAATAAAACACTTCATAGACTTCACTGTATAAATTATACGTTGATTCTTATTTAAACTACTCAAGTTTTTTTAGTGAAGAACAGTGATCTTCAAACCAGGAAGAGAACACAGTGAAAATGAAACCAAAAAACATTTGCATAACCATTAGAAGACGTAGAGGATAGGAAATATTAGCTCAGTATAAAAACAAAAGAAATCAATGGAAAAACTCCACGAAGATACATAAACAAATATATATTTGTTTGCTTGCTTGAATGGATGTTTTTCTCTCAGTTTTATCATGTTGTTTGACTCCTGAAAGAAACACCCACAGACTTTGTGAGAACACGGAAGTGAAGAGAAGATCAGTGCTTTCAGAGGAGGACAAAGAAACATCTACAAATATTGTCATTATTCAAGGTAAGTTAGTAAATATTTTATGTTACTGACTAATTTTTAAGTGTCATGTTTCCAGTAATCACAGAAGATTCATGCCGCACAACTAATAGACCTTTATTGAATTTGACTGAAACAAAGCGTCAGGGTCTGAGCAGACATACTCACTTTTCCTTTTGTTTTGAGGAAAATTTGGTTGTAGCTCGTTGTCTGCGTTACTATGATTGTAAATAGGTGTCATTTGTGTTTTAAAAACGTTTAGCTCACGAGTTATTGATCCGGGAAGTTCGAATCTGTGAATATATTACCAAATTTACTAAGAAACACCAACAGACTTTGTGAGAACACGGAAGTGAAGAGAAGATCAGTGCTTTCAGAGGGGGACAAAGAAACATCTACAAATATTGTCATTATTCAAGTTAAGTTAGTAAATATTTTATGTAACTGACCAATTTTTAAGTGTCATGTTTCCAGTATTCACAGAAGATTCATGCAGCACAACTAATAGACCTTTATTGAATTTGACCGAAACAAAGCTCTGAGGGCCCTATCTTGCACCCAGCGCAATTGACTTTGTACACCGACGCATGTATCATTCCTATTTTGCACCCGTGCACAGCGAACTTTTCCCTCCACAGACGCACGTCGTTTAACTAAGAAATACACTTGCGCTCCCGGGGGCGGTTCAGCGCAAAGAGGAGGCGTGTTCCGGCGCAAACGTTCCTTCATGCTATTTTGCAGGTTTAGAAAACAATTGCGCCACTAACCAGGAAAAAATAGTTTAAAGTCAGTGGCGCGTTGCGCATGTTATTCATATGCTATTTTAAGGGCGCATGCTTGGCCATAATCAATGTAGCGTGTGCACTACGCGCACTTTGATTCATCTACACAGAGGAGCACCAGTTTTCATTTTTGCAAATCATACATTATTATTACGATAGCTAGATAGATAGATAGATAGATAGATAGACAGACAATTTATTATAAAAGCATACATCTAACTTACACATTTACCCAAATTATCATACGCCTGTTTAACCGAAGTTAATTTGGGTGGGTTTCTCCATCCCCAATGTCCCTGACGAGAACGTCAGTCTCCTCGGCTGTGAACCGCTGCCGGCGCGCGCCTGGCAAATCCGCCGTTATAATAGGAATCCGCTTTAGAACAAGCGCGCCTGCTCTTAAAGGGAATGTGAGATGTCGCTCTGATTGGTTTATTTCACGTTACGCCCAAACCACACCTATGAATAATGAAGCTACTTCAGACCAACCCCTTTTAGATTTGCGTCAGGCGCAAGAGGCATTTATCCCGCCGGGAAAATAGCAACAGCGCCGGAGATCCACCCACAAAGTTACTTGCGTTTTGCGCTTGACACTTGCGTTTCAGATCGTTAAAATAGCGCCCTGAGTGTTAGATTACAGTCTTTACAGTGGCATCCACTGAATAAAGTTCTAGATCACATGTCTTTTTCAAAACTCATAACTTTCAAAACTGTTTTATAAAAGATGTTTTGTGAGCTGACAATTGGCACACTATATTATTCATCACAGCCTCGCTTTCATTTCTGTCAAAGATTAAATGGCTTTAAGAGCCTCATTTATAAAAAGTGCTTAGTGTGGGTCAGGGTCTGAGCAGGGTCTTTTCCTTTTATTTTGAGGAAAATTTGGTTGTAGCTCGTTGTCTGCATTACTATGATTGAAAATATGTGTCATTTGTGTTTTAAAAACGTTTAGCTCACGAGTTATTGATCCGGGAAGTTCGAATCTGTGAATATATTACCAAATTTACTGAACTCCTAACCACTCACTGACCGCATTTCTTTATATTTGAGTCCAAGTTCTATGAAGGTAAAAGAGTTGCAAAACATGCAAGATAGCATGTAGGTGTGAATTTGAGAATTTGTACAATAAATATTTACTGGTACGCTAAAATTTAGGGGAGGGGACGGCGCAAAGGAGTTGTTGTCTTATTGGTTGGCACCTAGCCAATGAAATCGGACTTTTGTACGCGATGATGTCACGAAACCCGCGTCCTATGGGGCGCTCTGAAACGCTAATGTGGATCAGATTAGATGTTTTTTATTGCTCTGAAAAATGTGGTCACGTGGAAAAAGCAGAGGCCATAGGAAAGACCTACATCCCTTGAAACAGACTTTCCTGCATTAATTTATAGACAAACTGATCTATAAATTAACAATCATCCCAGGATAATGTGTGTGATAATTTTATGTCTTGTATACTGTCTCTGGCATTTATATTTATTCTATCCATGCTTTATGAGAGAACTAGTTAATGTAACCCCACCTATATTGTGTCTCCTATCTAATTAATCCTCATTTAAAGGAACACGCCGACTTTTTGGGACTTTAGCTTATTCACCGTTTCCCCCAGAGTTAGATAAGTCCATACATACCCTTTTCATCTCCGTGCGTGCCGTGACACTGTCTGACGCACCCACCGCTAGCCTAGCTTAGCACAAAGACTGGAGATAAACGGCTCCAGCTAGCATACTGCTGTCACGAAATAGTTAACATGAGACGAGGATACAAATGCAGAGGAAATTTATTAGTGACATGCAGACAAGGTACAAAACTCAGGAACTCCAGGAACGAGAAACTCAGACAAACGAACCAGCACAGGACTACAAACACAGGGAGGCTAAATAGGGGGACAAACAAGGAGGGTAACGAGACAGACAGGTGGGACAAATAAACCAATAATCAGATAACAAGATGGGAGGGGCTAGACAATAGACAGGAGCACATGGCCCAAAATAACAAAACACCCATGTGCAGCACAAGACAGGACAGGCATGTGACAACTGCTCCCAATAAGTGACAAAATAACGCCAACATTTTCCTATTTACATGTTGTGATTTGTATAGTCACAGCGTGTACAATTAACAAGGTCACATGAGACGCAGCCTGACGCAGTTTTAATTTTCACGTCCTGCGCCCCATTGTTTAAATTGCAAATGCAATGGGCTGCTGGTCTGAAAACCAGGTGTGTTCGGGCGCATTGATGACGCATTGCTATTTTGAGGAACTGAAATAGACTGTGCCATTGACCAACTGAAACCTTGACTAAAGTCAATGGAGCAATATATATATATTTTTTTTGTTATTTAAAGGGCGCATTAGTAATATGAGGCGGGTCCACAACACATGCACACTCTGCTTATTACACACACACTCTGCTTATTACACACACTGGGACGCGCAGCAGCACACAAACATGCCAAATTTTACAAATAAAAGGATTACAATGTAAAAGATTATTATTGTGTACATAAATATATGGTGGAATCCGGCTTGTCCCGTAGATGGTCTGCTTGCTCACTTTAACCTCGCGAACGAGCTGATCCATTTGCTCTCTGGAGAAGCGTTCAGTTTTTCCGCTTGCTAATTCCGCAATGTATATAGCGAATCCAACATGGCGTGAGTGCAGCTGGCTTTTAAAGGAATTGGGAGATGGGAGATTGGTTTATTGCATGTTATGCCCAAAACACACCCATTACTCATTAAGAGAATAGAGACAAAACACACCCATTACTCATTAAGAGAATAGGGACAACCCTTTTAGACCATGCGCCGGGAGCGCCGACCATTTTTCCCTTCATTAAACTAGCAAAAGTGGACACGCCCTAAGTGCACTTGCGCCATGAGCTTTAGACCATGCACTTAGATTGTTAAAATAGGGCCCTAGAAGTTTAAAAATGTTTCATAATAGTTGATCTGATCACAGTGTCGTTTCATAATGTACGTTTATTTACACATACTGCATAGATCTCTGCTATAAATGTGCAACTATTTGAAGACTTATTCTTTTTTTCCACTAGTCCATGAAGGACGATGGCATCTGGAAAAAAACGGTGTCATGATACTCTAGATGACCTGAAAAAAGATGATCTGAAGAGATTTAAGAGTTACTTAAAAGAAGATGGACCCATTGGAGCTGGTACACTGGAGGATTCTGATGTCACTGATATAGTGGATATAATGATGGAGCGTTTTGGAGCAGAAGAAGCTGTGAAGATGAACCAGAACCGGCTGGCAGAAGAGTTACAGAACAACTACACTGAAGGTAATAAAGGAAAGAATGAGAGGCAGCATAGATTCATAGAAATGTACATTCAGATTTTTTTAAAGAAATTTCTTTTGATCACTAAGGCTGCATTAATTTGATCAAAAATAGTACAAATATTGTGAAATATTACAATTTGAAATAGCTTTCCATTTGAATATCTTTAAAAAAATCCTATGTTGCCATCACAGGAAAGGTTTTGCAGCCGAATTTGCAGCATCGTTACTCAGTCTTCAGTGTCACATGATCCTTCAGAAATTATTCTAATATGCAGATTTAGTTAATTTAGTTAAGTTTTGTTTAATGAAGTGTTGAAACACGGTGCAGAGCCTTTTTCAGGATACTTTGATGAACATAAAGTCTCATTCTTTTCTCTCTCTTCACAGTGCAAACATCATTAGAGCCAGCTGAGAAACACACAAGAAAACAAGGTGAATTAACCTTAAACATCCTTACAGAGGAATCAGAAATTATTTTAGTATGTTTTATGTATATTGATCTCAGTACAGAACAGAACTGTTTACAGTACCATGAATTTAAATACCATATGTTTGCTCCAGTTGATTATAATGATAATCATTCTAATGTAGAAAACCTTTGTGTTTAAATTTCCAGCATTGTTTTGTTCACAACTTTTCCTGTTTATTTATATTTTTCATAACAGATGATTTCTGGCTGCAGGAATTCTTGAAAACTCACAAAATGAAGATGAAGGAGAAAGTAGAGCACATTGTTGAGGGTAAAAAGGAAAATGAAGCAGATCTCAAGGATGTTTTCACAGAACTCTTCATTACGGAGGGGGATCTTAAAGAAGTCAATCAAGAACATGAGATTCTGCAGATTGATACAGCCTTTAAACGCCGTAAATCACAGGACAGGCCAATCAGATGCAATGATGTATTTTGTCTGAACAAAAATAAGAAAAAGATTGTGCTGACCAAAGGCATCGCTGGCATTGGAAAAACGGTCTCAGTGCACAAGTTCATTCTGGACTGGGCAGAAGGAGAAGCCAATCAGGATATAGACTGTGTTTTCCTGCTTCCATTCCGAAAGATAAACTGCATTAAAGACAGAGAGTTCAGTCTGCATGAGATTCTACAGAGATTTAATCCTGAACTAAAGGACCTGGAAAAAGCAAAGATACGTAAGATATATAGTTGTAAGCTTGCGTTTATCTTTGATGGACTGGATGAGAGACGACTTCCGTTGGATTTTGACAGTGGAATGGTGATGAGTGTTGAGGAGCAATCATCTGTAGATGAACTGTTTACAAGTCTGGTGAACGGGACTCTGCTTCCATCCGCTCACGTCTGGGTGACATCACGTCCAGCAGCAGCCAATCAGATCCCTCCGGAGTATGTAGGGTTGTTCACTGAGGTGCGAGGATTCACTGACCAGCAGAAGGACGACTATTTCAGAAAGAGAATCACAGATGAGACTCAGGCCTCCAGAAGTATCTCACAGATTAAGAAATTTCGTAGTCTCTACATCATGTGTTACATTCCTGTGTTCTGTTGGATTACAGCCACTGTTCATCAGAACTCAATTGGGAACAATGTAGAGAACATCAACAAGACCCTCACTGAAATGTACATCTACTTTCTGCTGATACAGATGAACATGAAGAGCCAGAAGCATGACAGAAAAACAGAAAGAGAACATACCAAGCTCTTAGAGTCCAATAAAACAATGATTTTGAAGTTAGCCAAACTAGCGTTTGAACAGCTGAAGAAGGAAAACATAGTGTTCTATGAGGAAGATCTGAAAGCATGTGGGATTGATGTGAGTGAAGACTTTGAGTCCACAGGAATGCTCACTGAGATCTTTCACCAAGAAGCTGGACTTCATGAGATGAAGGTCTTCTGCTTTGTGCATCTGAGTGTTCAAGAGTTCCTCGCTGCAGTGCATGTGTTCCTCTGCTACCTGAACAAGAACATGGACGAGCTGAAGTTTTTCTGTGAAGGAACACAATTTGGTTTACAAAATTTACTAAAGAAGGCTGTTAAGAAAGCCATGCAAAGTCAGAAGCGACATTTAGACATATTTTTACGGTTTCTGCTGGGTATTTCACTGGAATCCAATCAAAACATGCTCAGAGGCCTGTTCACACACACTGAAGACAGCAAAGACAGTATAAAAAAAATAACCAAACACATTAAAAAACAAATACAAAACAAGGACATCTCACCTGAAGCTTCAGTCAACCTGTTCTATTGCTTACTGGAGCTCAATGACAGTTCATTATATACAGAAATGCAAAGATACTTCAGATCATCTTCAGGAGAGTACCTCTCATCTTCCATGTGCTCATTGATGGCTTACGTACTGCTGATGTCAGAAGAGGTGCTTGATGAGTTCAACCTGAGGATGTACAGGACTGAACCAGGAGGCCACAAGAGCCTCCTGCACGCTGTGAGATGCTTCAGAAAAGCCATGTAAGTAACTTGTTAACAGCTGTTTTTCATGTATCATGTTTCAAGTATCATGTTTTTAATAATTTTGGAGAGTAAAATTTATATTTACAAAAATTTTATTACAAAACAGTAATTTTATAGACATATGTTTGAAAGTTATTTTCACTTGACTGTCACATTAGTTCCAGCATTCATGACATTTATAATTTTTTCTAGAAAGCTTGAATGTTCACAGAGAACATGACATAACCCATCACTTACAAGATAAACACACAATAAATGCCATGGACAAATATCTCGTTTTTTGCAGACTCTCCTCATGTGGGCTTGATGAAACCTGCTGTGAAACTGTGGCTTTGGCCCTGCAGACACCAAACTCACATCTGATAGAGCTGGACATGAGTCGCAATAACCTGCGTGACTCAGGGGTGAAGCTGCTCTCTGGTGGACTGAAGAGCCCAAACTGTCAGCTGAAGATACTGAGGTTTGAGATTCATTCAATCCTTATAGACCTTGTGTAGCTCCGCCCCTTTTCAGCATTGCACTCATTGTCTTTTGTCTTCCGGTCTGTATTTTCACAGCGATTTAGCGTTTTTATGAATGAACGGTTCGTTTTAAAATCTTCCCGGTCTACTGACATTTGTTAAGACATCTGCTTTAAACATTACAATCCTCATAATTACTTTCGTTAACTTTACATTAAGTAAATCCACTTCAAAAGTTAATTACTCCTGGACAGCAATGCCATAGAAATATACAGAGCGACCGCAAAAACGGAAGTTCAAAGACAATATTCTAAAGTTGGCGGTGCCCTCGTTTCTCTGGCGCATAAGGTCTATACAACACCCACTGCAATATTTCAATCAATAACAGTGGGATATTCTAAAATGCTTAACATGAAAATGCATAAAGTGAGACAGATTTTAACAACGACAGATTTTAATACATCAAATTGGGTTGTGGCCTAATGGTTTCAGAGTTGGACTTGTAACCCGAAGGTCGCGGGTTCGAGTCTCAGTACTGGCAGGAAATGTAGGTGGGGGAGTGAATGAACAGTGCTTTCTTCCACTCTCATTACCCACAACTGAGGTTCCCTTGAGCAAGGCACCTACACCTAATTGCTCCCCGGGTGCTGCAACAAAAATGGCTGCCCACTGCTCCAGGTGTGTGTGTGTTCAATACTCACTGCTGCAGAGCACAAATGCCGAGTATGGGACACCATACTTGGCTACACGTCACACCACTTTCAGTATACATCATGCAGAAACAAGTGATAGAAGATTGCTTATGCAAATGTAAAACAACACGATCATCAAACATTAAACAACATATAAATCAAAGCTGCCTAATATTACTGAATGACCCATGAAGAGGAAACGATCTGTGTTTTGATCATCATTCTGAATCCAATCCTACCAGTCAAAAGTTTTGGATCAGTAAGATTTTTAATGTTTTTAAAAGAAGTCTCTTCTGCTCACCAAGGCAGTAAAAACAATAATATTGTTAAATATTATAACAATTTAAAATAACTATTTTATATTTTAATATATTTTAAAATGTAATTTATTCCTGTGATCAGAGCTGAATTTTCAGCATCATTTCTCTAGTCTTCAGTGTCACACGATCCTTCAGAAATCATTCTAATATGCGGATTTGATGCTCAAAAAACATTCATTATTATTATCAATGTTGAAAACAGTTATGTAAAAAATTAAATAAATAAAAAATCTGGATTTTTTGATGAATAAAGTTCAAAAGAACAGCATTTATTTGAAATATAATTTTTTGTAACATTATAAATGATCAATGATCAATTTTGATTACTTTTGATCAATGTAATTCATCCTTGATTAATAAAAGTATTGATTTCTTTTATTTATTTCCCCCCAAAAATAAAATAAAAGTTCTTAAATTTTTTACTTTTAAGAAAGTTCTTCTTAAAAGTTAAAAATGTGACACTGAAGACTGGAGTAATGATGATGAAAATTTTGCTTTGATCACAGGAATAAATTACACTTTACTATATATTCACATAGAAAACAGCTGTTTTAAATTGTAATAATATTTCACAATATTACTGTTTTTTTTGTTTTGTTTGTTTGGTAATATTTGGTAACGTGATTGTGCTCCAAGTGTTGAAACAGATTGGTGGTATTTCCATTTAATTGTTTCCATTTGATTTCACTTACTGAAGCCAAAATGTGTCCAAGCGACGGACACTGTGTTTTTCTTTGGTACAAGCTGCTCCAGTTGCTCAGGTGACTCTGTGTTTTAGTTCTCCTCCATGTTGCTTTAATGCCGCTGACTGGGTGTGGCGGAGTTACGTGATTAGTATGTTTACACGCGGTAGTATGTTTTTAAGGGGAAAGTTTTAACAGGATTTAAAAAATTAAATAACCGAGATGGGAAAATTTCGTCAGTTAGAGGTTTTGAATTTCGGTTTCGATTACTTTTTGATTAATCGTTCAGCACTATGTTTTACGCTGGTGCTGTAAAGAGATTTAAGCATATCAGATGATGCAGTGTAGACAAACCATTTTTGGAAAACGCGAATGTGAACCGAGTGTATTTTGAAATGTAAAAGCTATTTTTAAATTGTGGATTATATTCTATGTAACCACATATTTCACAATATTTTACTTTGTTTTATTTTTGTATTACCAATTATTTACTTATCTAATTATTTCTAGTTTTTAAGAAGCCACTGCTGCCCCTTAAAAAAAACACATCCTGAACCCCAATTTATTGTGCTGTTTTTACTCTCTTCTAGTCTTGCTGACTGTGATCTCACTGGTCAGGATTGTGAAATTATGACATCAGCTCTTCAATCCTCAAACTGTGTCCTGAGAGAGCTGAACTTGAGTTATAATGCCCTGAAGGACTCAGCAGTGAAGCTGCTCTCTGATGGACTGAAGAGCCCAAACTGTCCGCTGAAGATACTGAGGTATAAAGAATATATGAGAGATTATTTGCAGTCTGTCTGTCACAATGTTGATGATTGTTTTAGTAGATGATCTGACTGTGTGTGTCCTTTAGGTTGTCTGACTGTATGGTGACAGAGAAAGGCTGTGGTTATGTGTCTTCAGCTCTGAGTTCAAACCCCTCACAACTGAGAGAGCTGGATCTGAGTAACAATGACCTTCAGGATTCAGGAGTGAAGATTATTTCTGAAGGACTGAAGAGCCCAAACTGTCAGCTACACATACTGAGGTATTAAGAACTGTGGGAAAGCTAAGGATTGTTGTGGTGGGAATGAAGGAGATAGGGGTCAGAGAATTTATTCAGATACTTCACTTAAGCAAACAAAATTATAGCATGAGGGCTCTTCACCTGTAACTCGGACTTCTAGATATAAAACACTTTAACACGGCTTTCATGTGCACAGCTCACTCCCCAGGCAGCAGCATCTCTGCACTCACGCCGCTCCTTTTCACCCATCTCTCGACTCACTGCAAAGTGCAAACACCTGTTAGTTCTCATTAACCAGAGGTGTTTCCCGTACCATTCAAGTCCCCCACACTCGCTCTCTACCTGCAGCGGCTTCCAAACCACGCCCCCACTTCCACAAGAACAAATGAGATATTATTTACAGTCTGTCGGTCATAATGTTAATGCGTGTCTGTAGATGATCTGACTGTGTGTTTCTGTAGGTTGTCTGGCTGTATGGTGACAGAGAAAGGGTGTGGTTATGTGTCTTCAGCTCTGAGTTCAAACCCCTCACTGCTGAGAGAGCTGGATCTGAGCTACAATCACCCAGGATATTCAGAAATCAAGCTGCTCTCTAACAAACTGGAGGATCCAAACTGCTCATTGAACAAACTCAAGTAAGTGGGGCAATAAGAGGCCCGGTTTAAACCTGCTATTGAGATCTGACTCAGGTGATCTGATCACAGGTTGGTTACTCTCATTTGGATATAGTTATTATTAAAGGGGTCATATCTTTTATTTTTAAGTTTACTATTTTGTTTAATGGGCAATAGAATAGGTTAACGACGTTATAACTAGGGGTTAAACGGATCGTAGTTGATCCGTGATCCATACGGACCAGGCCCCACGGTTCGGCTTGCATGTGATTTACAGATTAATTGCAAGTTTAACCACCATAGAGTGAACGTTTATAATTTGCATGTGTTTTGTGTTGCCAGTTTGCACATTCAATAGATTTTAAACCATTCCAGCACTAGAAGAGGCTTGTGCGCTGTTATCTGTGTGCACAGCCCCACATAGAGAGATCCTAATCGATTCCTCATTCGTGTCTCATTGCACTTGAATGGACACATACACACAATTATTATGTTAAAATACCCGTCTCTGCAAGTAATGGTTTAATTTTTTTCTTCACTGCAACAACTTTATATCCTGGAGTCACAACATAAAATATAGTTTAAAAAACATATTGAAGTGTATATCTTTAATTTATTAAATGTGCTGCTCTGTAAAATGTGCTGTACACAAGCCAACTTTTGGGTTGAATTGCTCAGGAAGTGCATTATAAATAATTCTTGACCACTGATTCCTAAATTCATCCATTTTCGAAAGCTAAACAAAGGGGTTTTGCTTTCACATTCAAACACACAGCATCTCCACGACATGGTGTCAACACTACAATTCACAGAAGCCTTGTCTTCTTTCTTTGCATTTGCTTTTGTGCTGCATTATGCTAATATTGTTCTAATATTTCACATTGTGACATAGACGTTTGTGGAAGTAATATCTGGACTTGGATCGAGGCATTTTAGGCTGGTCTGGATCACTGTTCTCTGTTAGACAGAACAAATCCTTTTGTGGGAAATTATGAACTTTGTAACTTTGTAGATCTTATACTTAAACAAACAGATACTGTTAGTGTCATGTTCTGTTTGTTTTGGCTTTCACTCGTCACATGTGTTTCTTTGTTCTAGTTTCCCGCCACTTGTCAGTCACCATGGACACTAACTTCATTCATCACAGCTGTTCTGCCTTTAGTTAAACGTCTCTGAGTATTTAGTTCCTGCCTGTCTTTCAGTTCATTGTCTGGTATAGTTTGTGTGTGATGTTTGCACGCTGTCTAACTATTCAGTTCTGAGCTATTTAAATAAACCTTGTTGTTATTCGTCATCTTCTTCATATTCCTTGGATATCTGTGACAGAATACCGGACCAAAGATGGATTATGCCGCTAAGTTTGCGGTCGTGGCGTTTTAGAGTCACAACTTTTTATCATTTTCACAGGAGCTTATTTGTCTTGCACTCACCTGCCCTCATGATGATGAGACCCTGAAGTCAGTAGCTGCGTTTACATGGACACTTATAATCGGATTGACGGCTCAATCGGACTAAAAAACCTTCATGTAAACATCTTAATCGATCCGATTGAGCTCGATCCGAATGAAATTTCGATCGGATTGAAAGGGGTGGTTTATCCCTTTTGTAATCCGATCGAGAGAACATGTAAACACTTGATCGGATTGAAAACCGAAACTGAAAGGACTGCGCATGTGCGATGATGTTAAATAGCGTAATGACGTATGATGCGCGGAACGAGCTGTTCTTCCTGTTGAATAAAGTATCATATTAATACGTTTCCCGTCATTCTAAAATTCTCATTTCACTTGCGCGTCTGTGAAGTGGAGCAGGACAACTTCCCACCAGTGCTTGTTTTGGATTCTCATCCACAGACGTCTGGTTTTGGCCGCGGGGAGGGGCATTTTTACTGCGTGATCAATAAGCAGCACGGCAAAACGGTTAATATGCTCTAAATTATGACCAGAGACGAATTAATATTACGTCTGCTGTTTAAAACAAATAAAGAACCAATAGAGGAGAAATTTATGCGCAAAAAGCGGGAAAATGAAAGCTTTAGCATAAGTTCTGCCGGGAAGACTCAATTACTACGTCACCTATTGCCTTCACTTCTATCCAATCATATTCTCATGCTCATGTATAAAAGCTCGGTACTTACACATGTTTGAGTTCGCAGATACTGAAGCGACGATTACCCCCATCCTCCCCACCACCACCAGGAAGGTCCTGTCCATACCTCCCGGGGGGTCTGCTGCGCCCCTGCCTTCATCTTTAGGCAGGAATTGCAGATCCGATACTCTCGGATTATGCACTACGGACAGGGCCTACGCCAAATGACTTTGTAGATTATCAGCTTGCTGAGCTGTCAATAAATGTACGGTTTATTGAAATAATTCTCCCGAGTCTTTCTGGTAGAACTCTGTGTATTCGTGCAGTGTGCGCATGTCAAAACATCAGATCCGATTTGAAACTTGTGACATATAAACGCGCACATCAACCCGATTACTTTATTTATCATTCATGTAAACACCTTGTTCGGATTCATCAATCGTATTGATTTCATTCCGATTGTGTCCATGTAAACGTAGCTACTGTTCTGGATCGGGGCTAACTTCCATCACTCCATGGCCCTCCCTGACACCACTGGACTGAGCTGGAGAGAGGCTATCACCCGGTGTCTGGAGAGCGTCGCGCCCTGATCCAGAGCAGAGCCGGACCCAGCCAGTTTCAACATCTGCGACCTTGGAAGGATTGCATGAGCCCCCTGCAAATGGAGAGCTACCACCTACCGCTACGTGTCAGCCAGAGCCGGAGGACAAGAGGTCAGCGTGGACCCTCGCCCTGGAAGAGGAGCCCCCTAGTGAGTCTGACCAGGGGTGTGAGCCCGCGACATCGGTGACCAAGGGGAAACTGGTGGAATTTGAAACTGAGGACCTGCTGATTGACTTCACCACGGAGGTATCGTCAAACACCCTATCCCACCCCTTTTGGGATTTTTCATCGCTTTTCCTAGATAGCACTATGAATTGTGAAACTTCATTGCTGTCTCTAAACAGCACAGAGACTTGCATGGACTATACATTATGTTCAACCCTTCCATGTCTCCATTTGCCTCCATCACCGACCTTCTCAGCCAGTCCTTCAGCCCTGCCTCTGCTGGAGGTTTGCAGCCCTTCACCATGCCCGAAATCGCCATGGCGTGACGTTGAGACTCAGGTCGAGCAACCTCTATTAGTGCCTGAGCGAGTGGATCCTGTGGCTCCGCCTCTGGCCACTGAACGCCACTTTCTGTCTCGGCCCGTTGACCTGGTGGCTCAGCCCTAGCTCTTCCCACCTTCGGCTCCACCAGACCCCCTCTGCCTTTCGACTCAACCAGGTTCGGCTCCCCCTTGGTCAGTCGTCATACCACCTTCTCCACGGACTTGCGGATTTTCCGCTATGCCCCCCACGGCTGCAGCGGGCTCCTTCTTCCCTTCGGACTCGCCTTGGTACGTGGTCACACCGGCATCATCTCAGTCCTCTGGTACTCTGGCTCCTCCTCTGATGGTTGTCGCAGCGACATTGCCGACACTCTACTCTATTGGCTCTCCATCTGCGCCCTGGGATCAATCGGCTCCGTCTGTCATTCCCCAGATGTTGACAGTCCCGTCAACACTTTGGCGACTCCCTCCCTCGTCTCCATCGTGGGCTGTCATCTTTGCCAGGCTCTGGGTCTGCGGCATCGGCCATCCACCACCATCACAGCCAAGGAATTGTCGTCATTCCTCCATCATCCTCTCACTCCAGCCTCTCACCATCACCTCTCCATCACCTCGTCCACCTCCAGAGTACTGTCAGTGTCATGTGTTCACATGTGTTCCTTTGTTCTAGATTCCCGCCACTCGTCGGTCACAATGGATACTAACTACATTCATCACAGTTGTTTGTCCTTTAGTTAAATATGTCTGAGTATTTAGTTCCTGTCTGTGTTTCAGTTCATTGCCCAGTATTGTTTGTGTGTGATGTTTGCAAGCTGTCTGACTATTCAGTTCTGAGCTATATAAATACAACTTTTTGTTATCCGTCATCTTCTTCATCTTCCTTGGATATCTGTGACAGATACATTACACACTAAAGGAAAAGGAAAACATTAAAAAGCATCATATGACCCCTTCAATGTATTAGGATGCATTGATAGTGCAAACGCTAAAGTGTCCTGATCAGTATGGAAAGACTGATTACTCACTTCATTAGTGTCAAAACAAGGGTCTATCCAGCTGTTTAAGAAAACCATCTGTTTGAAATTTGTTCATTTACAGGCATAAAACTTCATAGAACAGTTTCAAATATTTTTGTGAAAGTGATGTACAAACTAGAGATTTGCACAAACCAGAGACCCTCCACTAGAAAACGTCTCGGTTACGTATGCAACCCTCGTTCCCTGAGTTCAGGGAACGGAGACGTGTCGTCGAGGGAGTTCCCTGACGAATTGGGATCATGCTAGGGAGCCAACTGCCTTCGAGAGAATTAAAACGAGCCAATGGACATTGGCATGCAAGATTTGCATTCCGCGACCCGCCTACCAGCGCGGGAATAAAAGGCGGAAGTAAACATTGCGTCAGTGCTTTTCGCTGAGGAGCCGAACAGTGTCCAGTCCTCCGTGAAGGTACAGCAACATGGCGAAGGGATGACACGTCTCCGTTCCCTGAACTCAGGGAACGAGGGTTACATACGTAACCGAGACGTTCCCTTTCGTCCTGGGAACTCTGACGTGTCTTCGGGGGAGTTCCCTGACGAATTGGGATCCCTAATAAAACGCCATGGTTCTGGCCCCTTCCAGCGCCCAGCTAATCTACTCTGCAGCAGTTTCTTGTAATAAGTTGCGGGAGCTAGCTAGAGAATCACACTGCTGTTCCGCAAGACCCGCTCAGTGGATATTGGATAACACTGGGAAAGCGTGCCCTAACCCCCAAAAAAGGGGGGGGGGGGGGGGGGGGGGGCGCTGCGGAAGCCCCAGCCTGCCTGAGGAAGGCCTGGAATACACATATGTACTAGCCCAGTAGGATAGTGAAACATATGGCAGTCCCTGAGGTGGTCCCAATCTGAGGGAAGTGGGAGCGTACTCAACAGGGACGACAGAACGAGTCTGTCAAGGGGAAGACACGGCTGAACTGCACGTGGCATCATAGGTCACTGTAGAGACCACTGGAAAAAACACCCAGTCAACTAGCAACTCCTACTAGAGGTAGCAGACCTCGCGTCGGGCGGTCCGCCACGCCTGGCACCGGAGGGGTGATGGAGGAACTCACGAGGCTCACCAACGTTGGGCGCCATACGGAGCAAGGACGCACGTATCCGGCCGAGAGGCGGAGTGGCGTAGCAAGCCGACACAACCTATTCCCTCGCACCACTGGCCGTAGCAAGTACTCGGGAGGAAACAGGTTCCACACGTAGGCTATAGAACCAAGCGAACGTGTTAGGTGTCGCCCAGCCCGCAGCTCTACAGATATCTGTCAGCGAGGCGCCTTGAGCCAAAGCCCAGGAAGCGGCAACACCTCTAGTGGAATGAGCCCGCAACCTGGGAGGACAAGGCTCACCCAGAGACTCATACGCTCGGGGGATAGCATCCACTAGCCAGTGGGCTAACCTCTGCTTGGAGACAGCCTTCCCCTTCTGCTGGCCTCCGTAACAGACAAAGAGCTGATCTGAGGTCCTAAAGCTTTGCGTTCTGTCAATATAAACCCGCAGGGCGCGGACGGGACAGAGAAAAGCTAGGTCTGGGTCTGCCTCCTCCTGGGGCAACGCTTGCAGGTTCACTACCTGATCCGCGAAGGGAGTGGTAGGAACCTTGGGCACATATCCGAGCCGGGGTCTCAATACAACGTGAGAAAGGCCCGGCCCGAACTCTAGGCACGATTCGTCGACCGAAAATGCCTGCAGATCCCCGACCCTCTTGAAAGAGGCCATTGCTAACAGGAGCACTGTCTTAATGGACAGGATATTAAGCTCTACTGTCGACAAAGGCTCAAAGGGAGGACTTTGAAGAGCTCTAAGTACCAGAGCTAGGTCCCAAGAGGGTACAGAGTGCAAAACACAAGGTGGGTTTAACCTCCTAGCACCCTTAAGGAATCTGATGATCAGGTCGTGCTTTCCCAAAGACTTACCTTCTACTGCATCGTGATGCGCGGCTATTGCAGTGACATACACTTTGAGGGTGGAGGGAGACAGCCTTCGCTCCATCCCATCTTGCAGGAAGGAAAGCACGACTCTGATCGGGCAAGTTCGGGGGTCCTCCTGACGGGAGGAACACCAATCGACGAACAGGTTCCACTTCAACGCATAGAGGCGCCTCGTAGAGGGGGCTCTAGCGGAAGTGATGGTGTCCACCACTGCCTGTGGTAGACCACATAGAACCTCCGCGTCCCGTCCAGGGACCAGACATGGAGTTTCCAGAGGTCTGGACGCGGGTGCCATAGAGTGCCCCGTCTCTGAAAAAGGAGGTCCTTCCTCAGAGGAATCGGCCAAGGAGGGGCTGTCGCGAGGAGCATGAGTTCCGTGAACCAAGTCCTGGTGGGCCAATACGGCGCCACTAGAAGGACCTGCTCCTCGTTCTCCCTGACCTTGCACAGGGTCTGTGCAAGAAGGCTCACTGGGGGAAACGCATACTTGCGCAGGTCCCGGGGCCAGCTGTGAGCCAGGGCGTCCGTGCCGAGGGTCCCCTCGGTCAGGGAGTAAAACCACTGGCAATGGGTCATGTCTGGAGAGGCAAACAGGTCTACCTGTGCGACTCCGAAGACACTCCAAATCAGCTGGACCGCCTGGGGATGGAGTCGCCATTCTCCTGGCAGGGGAGGCTGCCGTGAGAGCTCGTCTGCCACACGGTTGAGTGCCCCTGGAACATGAACGGCACGAAGCGACCTCAGATGCTTCTGACTCCATAGGAGGAGGTGGGAGGCGAGTCGCGACATACGATGGGAGCATAGACCACCTTGATGGTTGATGTACGCAACGGTCGCAGTGCTGTCCGTACGGACCAGTACGTGCTTGTGTCTGAGAAACCCCTTGAGGCGACACAAGGCTAGGCGTACTGCTTGCAACTCTAGGCAGTTGATGTTCCAATGCAGCTGGGGCCCCGTCCACAGACCCGAGACTGCATGCCTTTTGTACGTGGCCCCCCACCCCATGGCAGAGGCATCCGTGAAAACCACAGCATGCCTGGAAACCTGGACTAAGGGCACTCCGGCCCGAAGAAACACAGGATCCGACCATGGGGAGAAGGTTTGGCGACAGTGCGGGGTCACTTTGACCCGGAACGTGCCGCTCTGCCACGCCCACCTCGGGACTCGATCGTGAAGCCAGCGCTGAAGCGGTCTCATATGTAACAGGTCGAGCGGCGTTACTGCGGCTGCGGCTGCCATATGCCCCAGGAGCCTCTGAAATTGTTTCAGTGGAACCGCTGTCCTGCCTCGAAAGGACCTGAGGCAGGTGAGCACTGACTGGACGCGTTCCTCCATGAGGCGCGCAGTCCGGGCGACTGAGTCCAGTTCCATACCGAGATAAGAGATCCTCTGCATGGGGCAGAGTTTGCTCTTGTCCCAGTTGACCTGAAGCCCCAACCGGCTGAGGTGCCGAAGCACCATGTCCCTGTGATCGCACAACACATCTCGCGAGTGAGTGAGCTAGAATGAGCCAGACGTCGAGATAGTTGAGGATGCGAACGCCTTGTTCTCTCATGGGAACAATGGCCGCCTCCGCGACTTTCGTGAAGACGTGGGGCGACAGGGCCAGCCCGAAGGGAAGGACTTTGTACTGATACGCTCGACCCTCGGACGCAAACCGTAGAAACGGTCTGTGTCGAGGAAGAATCGAGACGTGAAAGTACGCGTCCTTCAGGTCGATCGCTGCAAACCAATCCTGGGGACGGATGCATTCAAAAATGCGCTTCTGCGTGAGCATTTTGAACGGGAGTTTGTGCAGGGCCCGATTCAAAACTCGCAGGTCCAGGATTGGCCGTAACCCACCGCCTTTCTTGGGTACAATGAAGTAGGGGCTGTAAAACCCGGACCTCATCTCGGCAGGAGGGACCGGCTCGATCGCGTCCTTCGCCAGCAGGACATCGATCTCGTTCCGCAAGACAGGGGCATCCACCGACCGCAAACTGAATTGCATAGCCTGACCGAATGGTGCGGATGAGCCATCAGGATGGACCCGGAAGCGCTAGCCAGGCTTCCAGATACCGTCCCAACAAACCCACCCGAACTACCGGCGTACCCGCGGAGGGGCAGCAAGGTGGAAGACAGGGACCCGGCTCTGGTGGCATTGTAGCGACCGAGAGCGGGGTCTGGGCGTGGAACTTGACACCAACCTGCTTCCACCGGGGGGCAGACGGCAGAGAAGGCCCTTGGGCATTCTGCTGCGGGCTGCCCGGTGGCGAGAAGAGGAGGAGAGACGAGGAACGAGGCCCTAACTCCTCGTGTCCTAGTCTCTGCGCCTCCGGGCCCAGCTGCAGACCGGAGCGACAGTCTGCCTCCTGTGCAGGACATGCCGTATTGCCTCCGACTGCTTCTGGGCGGCGGAGAACTCTTGTGCGAAGCTCTCCACCGCGTCGCCGAAGAGGCCCCTTTGGGATATGGGGAAGTTGAGAAGTTTGTTCTTCTCCGCTTCCCGCATATCCGCAAGGGTAAGCCATAGGTGGCGCTCCTGGACCACCAAGGTGGACATCGCTCGACCCAGGGAACGTGCGGTGACTTTCGTCGCCTGGAGGGCGAAGTCTGTTGCCGCACGCAGCTCCTGCAGCAATCCGGGGTCGGGACCACCCCCTGCATGTCAAGGAGTGCCTTGGCCTGGTGGACCTGCAGCAGCGCCATAACATGCAGGGCGGAGGCGGCGTCCCCACACGCCATGTAGGCATCCCTGGTCAGACCAGAGGAAAACCTACAGGCGCGGGAGGGGAGTGAAGGGGCACCCCGCCAAGTGGAAACGGTCTTCGGACACAACTGCATCGCGGCTCCGGAAGCTCCACCGGGACAGCCAATGGCAACGAGCTACTAGAGGAGTGAGAAGCCCGTGAGGATCTTTCACCAGACGGGACGTTCTTCACTGTAATCCTCATCCGCTCACCAACAGGAATCACCGAAGTAGCCGTCTGCCGAACTGAACCGGCAGACGAACTAGACCCGGGATTTGCTGAAGGGACTCCCCTATGTTTCAGGGTTCTCAGTCTCGAACGCAGCATCGCCAGAGTCATGTTCCCGCAATGAGAACATGACTCGTTCACAAACGCTGCCTCAGCGTGCTTTAAGCCCAAACACGAGAGGCAGTGTTTGTGACCATCTTCCTGAGGGAGAAGTCGACCACATCCAGAAACGCACGGGTGAAACGACATCCTGAAAGGGACGCGAAACACCCATGATGCTCTTTTAGAAAGAGAATTACTCTCTGTGGCGTGCTGAAGGACCGAGGGACCACCGCGGCAGACACGACGGGGAAACTGCAAGCCCGTGTGCTGCACTCACCACTACCAGCTGTGAAAACAGCTCTTTTTTTCTTTTAAAGAGAAAACAAACAAAAAAGAACTCAGCAGCAGCAGGAAGCGATGGTCGCTGAAGCGCCGTCACATCAGCACCAGAAAGGCTCTTCTTCTTCTTCTTTTTTTTTTTTTTAAGTCTTCAGGCAAAAGAACAGCAGCTCACATGGAGACACACTGGATGGCTCCGAAGCAAAAAGCACTGATGCAATGTTTACTTCCGCTTTTTATACCCACGCTGGTAGGCGGGTCGCGGAATGCAAATCTTGCATTGCCAATATCCATTGGCTCGTTTTAATTCTCTCGAAGGCAATTGGCTCCCTAGCGTGATCCCAATTCGTCAGGGAACTCCCCCGACGACACGTCTCCGTTCCCAGGACGAAAGGGAACTAAGAATAATTCAGATCATTGGAGACTATTGTTGTGCAATGTTGTAAAAATACAGTGATATGAGAACTTTAACAATGGCGCAATAGAGCGCTGCAGGGATGATGTATTTTGTATCAGAGGGAGGCTTCAAAATTCATAAACGTGTTCATTTGGGAAGAGTATCATGATGGACAAAGACTCATAAGCTTTTGTTGGTCACAGAGCTTATTTTCAGCAGTAATCTAAGACCCAATGGAAAAAATCATATTGTTTTTTTGTTGAGGGAACCAGAGTGATGTGAACAGAAATCTGTCATCACTGCAGTGCTCTATACTAGCATTGTGCAAATATGAGTACTTGACAATTTGATAGTTCAGTAAATGTGACTGCAGAGAGTCAGCTGAGAGATAGAAATGACAGAAATGACAATAACAAAAAAGCTGCTGCTTCAGGAGCTTCTGTCCTGTGATCATCATTATACAATGAGTTCAAAGATCAGCCGGTGTGCTTGATAACATGCACATTCTGTCACCATTAATTCACCCTTCATGTTTTTAAAAGAAATTGTCCATGACATTTTAATTGTATTGTCCCAAGCTACTGTACAATTTGATTTTAGAATCCTAAAAAAAATATTCTAAATTCCAGTTTAATTCTATTGTGCCATGTTTCTTTTACTCGCCCTCATGGCATTGAAAACCCATATGACTTTAGTTTTCACAGAAGGAGATCTTTTGAAAAATGGAACAACATCAGGCTAAATGACCGATCATTTTTGGGTGAACTAAGATTGTGTCACCGGACAGAGTTTTTATTTTTTATTGCCTTTAGAAAATGAATATGGCATCATGTTTGTGTTTTATAGGGTGGATCATTGGGGAGAGTTCAGGATTATACCAGGACCACAAAAATGTAGGTCTACACACAATCATTTACTGATTTTTATTTTATGTTTTATTTGTCTCATTTAGTGATTTGTTGTTGATTTGTCTCATTTAGTGAAATGTTTCTCTCTTCTTGTGTTCAGGGGCCTGTGATCTCACACTGGATCCAAACACAGCAAACACTCAACTCATTCTGTCTGATGAGAACAGGAAGGTGACGTTTGTGGAAGAGAAGCAGTCGTATCCTGATCATCCAGAGAGATTTGATGAGTGTCGTCAGGTTCTGTGTCGAGAGAGTCTGCCTGAACGCTGTTACTGGGAGGCTGAATGGAGCGGAAGAGCTCTTATATCAGTGACATATAAAGGAATCCGCAGAAAAGGATTTTGTGACTGTGAGTTTGGATACAATGACAAATCCTGGAGTCTGATCTGCTCTGATATCAAATTCACTGTCTGTCACAATAATAGCTGCACTCGTATACCCACCCTCCGTTCATCCACTAAGAGAGCAGGAGTGTATGTGGATGTGACGGCCGGCACTCTGTCCTTCTACAGCGTCTCTGACACAAACACACTCACACACTTACACACATTCAACACCACATTCACTGAACCCCTCTATGCTGGATTTATGGTTTCTTTGGGCTCTACAGTGTCTCTGAGGGACATTAAACAGCCTCCTGTGAGAAACAACTGTGATACACACACAACCGGGTGAGTGTGACTAATAGTTTAATGTTCTGTTCTTCACAAAAACATCCAAGATAATATATCATATCATATTATCAAGACTACAGTATATATAGTCTTGATACTCTCATTTTTACAAAATAAATTAGCCAACTTTCTGTAAATGATGTTAGTCATTTAATGTTTTTTTACTTTAAAAAAAACACTGAATTATAATCCTTGTGAGTAATACTTTAGATTATTTATAGAGAATACTTCATGTAGGATAGTTAAACAAAACAAAAAAATACTGTCACACCTGCCAATGGTGAGTGTATTAAAATAATTACAGGCCATATATTTGTCCTGCCTGTCATGAAACTGCTTAAATGTGCCTATATTTATATAAAAAGGTTTCAGTTGCATCATATACTTGCTAGATTCGGTCTTAACTTTGTCCCCTGTCTGTGCATGAAACACTCTATCTCACTGTTTCATTCTGCCTCTCTCTGTGCTACAGGTCCTCTAACCTCAAGAAACATCTGGAGAATGATCCTCAAATGACTCCTATCAGAGAGGAACAAACAAGCGTCTCCACTGCAACAACTGAGAAAGACAAGCTGTGTTTGAATAGTGAGGCAGATAAAGCACAATTTTTTGAAAAAAATTGGTGTCTTCTCGTTAAAAAAGTTATAAATATTGGGAACATTCAAGATGAACTGCGTCATCAGAAAATAATTAGTGAGGAAAAATATTTAGAAATTAAAGATTTAACCTGTGTGAAGAGCATGAGAGAAATCTGTGCCATCTTACGTAATTACGGTGACGCTGCGAAAGCTACATTCATCTCAATTCTTCAGAAAGAAGAGCCTTACCTTTTAGAAAACTGGTCTGATTCTACACCTTGAGATCAAAGTGCATGCATTTAAAACTGAGGAAGATAAACAGACTTTTCTAGTGATGATACAGGAAAAATATTGCTAAAATTACCAAAATATACATAGCAGCTATGACTATCTTCCAAAATATTAATTCATACTAACATTTTTATTCCTGTTTTTGTTGTTTGTTTGTTTGTTTTTTTACTTGGCAGGTAAAATGTCTAAGCAAATTTATAGATACATTTATTTATAATTGTCTAACTATGTATTTCATACTTGGTGAATTGTCAGTGTATAAAAGCATGTAAATTATTTTGGATAAAGATTACATACCTGCAAACCGGAAATTTACTGTTCTGATGTTAAAATGGGCCATTCAAGTGAATATCTGAAGGGAACGGACTGTCTTTTAGAAAAGTTTAATTGACATTTTCTTTTCATCTAGGGCCAGACACATTACACTTTCCGTTACATTCACTTACATTCATACGCATAAGAATGCATGTGAATTTCACTGTATTACAAAATTTAAAGCCGGTTGTCAATACTGTATATGTTCTTGTGTTCTTTGTGAATCGGCATCAGTCGCTGCCCAAGTACTGTTCCCAATCAAAAGTTCACATCTAGCCAAGTACAGTTCAGATCCTCCGGATGTAGATGCATCAGGTGGTGTCATGTGGACTTGAAACAGTAAAGTATCCTACAATGCATCTCGCAATAAACCAGCGAGCTTGGATAGTGCAGGAGAAAACACACATCCACATTTATTTATTATTTGGAGTTGTGTGGTTTGGACGATCACTGGGCGCTCAACGCTGACGTACCCCGGCGAGAACAGCCTTATCTTGGCGAGTCCTTCTGACATTTGTCGCTGGTTCTGATGTCTCTGTAGTGTAGTTAAACATGAGATATCATTTGTTTGGGGTATATCTAGCAGGCATTATTTGTCTCATCTATGATTTATTTTTTTTCCTGGGCCAGGTTTTATAACTTTATATTTGTATCTTTAACATTGTACTAGAGTGCACTGCCTTTGTACCGAATTGTTTGCTTGTCTTTATTTCCTATTGTATTAGCTCTTGTTTAAATGTATATTACAGTCATGATAAACCAGAGTTGCCAAGATGAGCTATGTGAAGTTAGCAAATACACTGCCGTTCCATTTCCAGACTGAACTGCGTGCTCTTGGCTTCGGTCTGAACCACAGATGCAAGTTCAAACTTGGCATACTTTTTATTTAGAAATGCTCATGTTTGGTGAACTTTGACCTGCGAATTCATATCACGTGAAGACCGTGACCAATAGAAGACCTCTTGCTGAATTAAACGAATGCAAACTTTTGCTGTACAGTGATTGATAGTATTGATGTTATGTTGAATTATGTTTTTTTTTTTTTATCTTAAAAGATGCCACATATAGTGTGAGATCTTCCACTGTTCTTGCACTGGTGTGTACTGATGGGGAGAAGCTGCAACCCATGATGCCAGTAGTATTTTTGGGAAAAAGTGGAAAAACATTTTTTCATCAGAATGAAGATCAAACCTGTGTCTTAGAAGCATTATAGTGTTTCCAGGAGCAAACATCTGATCTTGTCTATGGTTTCTCTCTTTACTGTGCAAAAGAATAAATCATGTAAGAATCTCTGTGTGGATGTTGGTGTTTTGCATTAAACTCTCCATGTCCATTTTTTAAAGTCAGTTCTTCAGATTTACATACCAAATGACTTTTAAATAATCAACAGCAATGAAAGTATTATTTCGTTTTTTTTTTTTTTTTATGCCAGTCACATACAAATAATAAACATGAAAATAATCCAACATATAATGTAAAAATATTAAACAAATATAGACTACAACAAATAGGAAAAGAAAATATACAGTGTAATTAATAAAATAATAATACAAGTAAAAAGAAAGAAAATAATATAAACAGAAAAAAATAACAGGTATGAGATCATCATATAAATACATAGCATAAAAGCTTGACATAGAGACCTAGTGTGTTTTGCTTTACTATTTTTCAACCCAAGTAGTAACTCAATATCATTTTTCATATCTATCTGAAATAACAAAAAGTTGGGTTTTCCTTTAGCCCATTTGTTTTAATGTATATGGTATTTCCCCATAATCAAATAAAGATTAACAATAAAGGCCATGTTCGGTGGTAATCTTTGTCTATTAAAATAAAAAAAAATACATCTTTTTCAGAAAAGTAAACTTTCATCCCTAAGCATTTACAAAGAAAACATTCCAAATCTACCCAAAACATTTAGCTATAAATGCAATTAAAACATTTGGACAACATTTTCTTTCTCAGTCCCACAGAAATCACATTTAACATCTAAATCCGTACGAAACCAAAGAAAAAGAGTTTTAACAGGGTATACCAGATGAAGTATTTTAAAGTGTCCTTCTCTCACCTTATTTGTTATGCAATATTTTTTAGGCAGCAACCATGCATATTTCCAGTCAATGCACTCAAATGTAGCATGCCAGTACATTTTAGAAGATATTGGGCTGTTTTCTGTTAGTAACTTCCTAATAAAGTAATTATTTCATCTTCTATTAGTAATACTTACTCCTTTAATTACAACATCAGGTCTGAGACTCATAGTCTCCTCATTCACATTTCCTTTAAAACAGACATTTTAAACCGGATGGTAGACTATAGCATCAAACACTATACAATTTTCTACATAGGTATACAGGTGCCCATTTTCATTAAATAACTGTTAAATAACAAATATGATACCATTATCAACCCATTTTTAAAAAAACGAAGTTTTGTGTTTAAAAGCATTATTTATGCACAGGTGCATTTTGGATTTTTGGATGAACTGCCCCTTTAACGTGCGCATTGTGTTACTTGAGAATGTGAAGATGACGTGTGCCACTAGGGGGAAATGTTCACTAAACACTGACATCAACTCGCACTGGACTCACAGATTTGATTGGATTATTCATTACGATTTATATTTGATTGGTAAATTGACTGAACTGCGGAAAGGAACATACCGTCTTTCTCATGTAGGCTATATCAGGTAAAGCACATAAAAGGTTTATTCGCAGAACTTGATCACTAAAATATATTCTAATTATCGTGTCGTGTGTTAGTAGTCAGCTTTGGGCCAGTCTGAATTTAGCTTTTTTTGCTTTCAGTTAATACCACCAGGTTCTCTACAAACTATTAGACTGTAAGTATTGTTAATAATGCTGCCTTCACGTTTTCTACTTTGCCACTTCTGAAGTCTTGATTACGAGGTCATCCAAAGGTTTTTTTTACTAGGAAACTGGTATTTGCGATAGCACGATTTCCGATAGCACATAAAGGTAGTCACATTCGTCATGTTGGTTACCTGTGCAGGGCGAAGGTGAGAGGTTGTTGTTGATTTAATTTGTGATCGAGCATTTTTGATAAACTTTTATTTTATTGTATAAACATTTATTTTGCACCAGTTTAAGCCCAGTGCTGCTTTGGTTTAGGTTCACTAGAACCAGATGTATTTGATGTCAATGTCTGCCTTTGCCATAACAATTTTGCACCTGTTTATTTCCCTCTCGTGATTATGATTTTAGCGGCCATGTTTGAGTTGTTTCTCGGAGGTTAGAAGCTACGCGATTTCACAGAGGAACTGTGGATTCAGAATTTCTAGAACAGTTCAACCTTTTGTCTTTTATGAGTTTAATAAAGAACACTGTCTCTTCTTCTGTCCAAACATACCGATGATCATGTGACTTTTACGTACGCCATGTGACCTGTAAATTCGAAAAATCAGTTTCCATTGCAGTTATGCAAAATATTCCTTTTTCGAATTGCCTGAAAAACCACCTCATGCACATGTAAAAACGATTTTGAGATATATGGGAGTTTTTGCAAAATCGACATGTTTCCATTGGTCTTATTTTCAATTCACAATTTAAATTTGTGCAATTGGAAGGGTAATGGAAACGCAGCTACTGTCTGCAACAAGACTCCATATACCATAAAAAGTTAATTAGTAGTTTTATATAAAGCCCTTATAAAAGGTATTTATCTGAATTAAAACCTTAGTATTTCTCAGATTGTATTTTGTTAGTGCCGATCCATATATGACCAATTGATATAATTTTAGATTTTTTTTGTATAGTTAGAGGTTCATATTTGAACATAGTGAAATAATGTCTCATAATGGACCCAGTTTAAAGATTCTCATCAGTTCTGAAAGAGAAAAGACTAATCACACAAATTTGGGAAAATACATTTTTTATTGTGTTCTACTGCCAAATCGAGGGTTTTAATGAACTGAGTTGATTCTGACACAGACACAATCACATGTACAGTTCAAAAAAATAAAGCC
Source organism: Leuciscus leuciscus (assembly GCF_965113295.1). Classification (NCBI taxonomy): domain Eukaryota; kingdom Metazoa; phylum Chordata; class Actinopteri; order Cypriniformes; family Leuciscidae; genus Leuciscus; species Leuciscus leuciscus. The sequence continues at coordinate 41,119,503 of NC_138738.1, read as the reverse complement.
AATTTGTACTTAGTTCCTGCATGATATTGCGTCTCTGAGATCGATTCCAGTGACGCAGTCGAAGAAGAGTCACTGTGCTATTTGTCCTTTTTCCCGAAAAAAAAAAATGGAATCATGTCGTTCCTTTTTGTGTGTTGGGCTGAAAGCATCTGTTGCTTGTTCAGTCTTGATGTGTGTAATATTACGTGATCAGAAGGAAAGTTGGCTACAAAATTCCATATTTCGCCAGATCGCTGAGCTCCATGTCACCATAAGCTTCCCAGGGGCAAACCACAGTGATGTCTGTTGAAAACCCAGAGAAAGAAGGTGGTTAGGCTCATTCAAAACACTGAAACAATATTTACGTGATGAAGGCGACTGAAATGCCACGCTTTACCTGTGCCGAGACCCTCCATCCCAGGGATGTCATCTCCCATGCCTTTCTGGCCAGGTTTAGGAGCCTTGCTCTTGAAGGTGCGAGTGGTCCTCTGCTTGAACTTTGGTGGCGCTCTCTTCTCAACAGGTGCTGGGGCGTCCATTTCTCTCACTTACTGAAATATAAACAGGTTTACTTTAAAAACTGACTATATTGTCCCCTTTACTGATGTCCTTAACAGGTTAGCTGTTAATCTTCTCATTTTAGGATTGTGTTAATCCTAATCTGCTGGTTACACAATGAGAAGGTTTATTTACCAACATCTGTTGCTCTTTACATAATCTCGTAGAGGAGATGCCCAGCGCTCTAATTCCATCACATTTATCCCAGCCTACTTCTGGAATCCTGGGAGAAATGTGTCAGAGCTTCTGTTTATGTCTGTTTTTGCCTAAATTGGCTTTCGCTGTTAAATGTACTGTACATTTCAGCTTCACCTAAAGAAGCAAATAGTAAGTTCAAGTCTTTGAGGCTGTAATATATGGAAGCTTGCTTCCGCCATGGAATAAAAATAAAAAAGGTACAGAAATGGCGAGTTTTTATCTCACAATTCGGACTTTTTTTCCCCACAATTCCAACTTTATATTTATACTTTTCTTTTTAGAATTTGTAACTTAATCGGAATTGTACGAAACTTGGTTATGGTTATGTTTATGGTTTTGGCACTTGCTGTGTGAACCCAAAATAATCTTGGACATGATTCGAAAAGGTTAAATGGTCCTGAAAAAAATAGTCACACTTGTATTGTTCACAGTAAAAAAGGAGCGCACTGAAAATTAATTGTAGACTAATTTCATCTAGTGGAAGCGTTTGGTACTGATGTTCCAAACGTTTGGTACATATTTGGGACACAGTTTTTTTTTATTTATGGCTTTGATTTTCTCACATTTTTAGAGTAAAATGTTTTTCGGAAAATCTATATTTCATATAAAAATTTAAAATTGTATTTTTTGTGCATTTTTCATAACAATAAATGTAAAATGGTATAACTTTTTTCACCTCAACAATAATCTGCCAAGTGCATACATATAATTGAGTACCTCAAAATCCCCCAAAAATACAAAATATTAAATAAAAAGCATTATTGGACTAAAATATAGTACAATCATTTCATTGAAATAAAAACATTTTCAATCATTTTTGACCAACACGTGAACTGTACCAGAGGGATAATGTTTAACTGAATGTCCAGGTGTGTAATTCTGACTCACATTCTGCTTTTCCATTGTATTTATTCCCTCTCCATCACTAAATCTGTCTGTTCTTTTTCATCCCACGAAAGTCTTTCTCTCTTCCTCTGTTTTCTCTCTTTTCCTCTGGTTTTCTCCTCATGCTCCTCATCCCAGAATTCCTGCTCTCAGTAAACCATGTCTTGTGTATTAACTACAGTCTGTCTGGGTAAAAATAAAATACCGTAGTACTTTACCTGACTGTTTCTCAGTGCATTGTGCTGTAAATGTGTCTCAGGTGAGGCGAATCTCTTACCTGTGTTGGAGTTTCTGGCTCTTCTGGTTCTCTTGGCTTCTCTTCTGCGATGTCTCGCTTCAGATCGTGTCCAGTGTCTCTGCCGGACTCTTTTATAGCGCTCCACTAATCTTCTGATCCTCAAACGCCTCCAACAGAAGCAGATAGAGGGATCAGGAGATTGACACATGGAGTATTTTAAGCACTTCAGGCTCTTACAGCTGAGGACACGCGTGTGGTAACAGTCATAGTTTATTCACAACATCTGTAGTTTGTCTGACAGACACAGACATAAACAAGCGATATACTAAAATATGATGAATGTGTGTTCAAACAGCTTTATGGCCATTAGTTGATTAATACTTACACTGTAAAAATAATTCTGTTAAATTTACAGTAAAAACGACAGCTGCGGTTGCCAGAAATCTACCGTAAAAAATATTTTAGGTTTTACAGACTTAACTTAAATTTACAGTAAAAAAACGTATTTCATTATCTGATATAATGTTGATTTACCGACCTATTGAAGTACTAATATCTGTTTTGACCATTGTAATATACTGACAACCACCAATCACAGTGATGATGAGAGTCACATGATGAATCAAAGCTCATCTCAAGCAGCTTTTACACAAGATTGTTAATAGTAATAAATAGAAGCTGAACAGTGTCATTCACACAAAAACTAATGGTAACACACATGAATTTTTAAAAATGCTATAAATGCAACATAAAACCCGTACATGTAACATGTACATAACTGATTAGAAAAAAAAAACTAAGAAAAACTATGAATGTCAATTTACAATTTTTCACTGTAAATTATACAATGACTTGTTCTTTGTCACTTCCAAAAACTGTATTTTACTGTAAAATTACATTAAATTTACGGTTAGATCTATCACAGTTATTCACCGTACATAGTACGTAAACTTTCTGTCAACAAATTAACAGTTTTCACTGTAGGTCTTTTACCATTAAAATCACAATATTTATTTTTTCTCTCTATCCTCAGTTCTCATATAATTTTCATATTATAAACATCCCAGCTAACAAAATATATTAGAAGACCATTGTGCTCACGTTCCCATTAGGTTTGGAAAACATTTTCTCAATGTTCTCTTAACAAATGTTAAGGGAACATTCCATTTTATCGTTTTCCAAACATTATGGGAACGTTACTTTTGAATGTTCTCTAAACAACTTAGACGAACTAAAACTTTGAAGAAAAATATGAATAATGTATAAATAATGATTTTCTGCTAATGTTTTGAGAACATTATTAAAAACTAGATAACTTTGAACGAACATTCTATTAATGTTAGAAAGTTTGTTCATAACTTTTAGAAAACCTTGACAGTCCCTGTATTCTGCATCGTTAATTTTTAATTTCCGTATTAAATACTTCACCAAATAACCAATTAAATGAATTGTAAGCAAATTTAATCTAAATCTAAAAATAAATCAGTATGTTTTATTTTGATGCTGTGTCTGTTCAACTTTATGTTTAAATTAGACTCAAACTCAGATTCATGAGTTCATGTTGATTTCATTTTTCTGATCTCAGGTCAAGCTCTTTAAGTCTCTTCTCTAACCTGATCCTAAACATACGGTTATATCTGACCTTTACTAATTAAAGATTAAGCAACTCTAATCCACAATCCCGATTGGCTGTCCTGACAGTACTTTAGGTTATTATATAATCTGCTCATTAACATATACTGTAATGTTCTCATGTGTGTTTGTTTATTCACATCTATAGCTAATGATGAGCTTGTGCTCTTCGGATGGGATTTATATACAGCTACAAAATCTGTCACTGTGGCAGAGCCCTTTCAAAAGGTGCACCTTTATACATTATTTACCCCATAAAGGTACATATCAGTACTTTTTGATAGCATTTGTACCATTTTTCTGAGAGCGTGGTTGTCATATTTTGGAACATGTTCATACTTTAATATAACAAACTATACAATGAGTTAGAGACCAACTGGTTAAAAAATAAGTTAAAGTGTGGATCTAAAAAGTGATAATATTTTTGAGAAATGTTTGAGCATCATTTACAAAATACAAATACTTACTCTTCAATTGTATACATTAAATACATTATATTGGTGTGAGGGAATGTATTTATTGAAAATATTATGATATAATATAATATTATTGTATAATTTAAAATGACAAAATGATCTGTAAGGTCCTTCACAGAAACGAATGAGAAAATCTGTGATCTAAAACAAAATGTAGAAAAATAATACTGCTGCTAACCCTAACTTCCTGATTTTCCTCATTCTATTAATATTTTAGTGATAGCATCTAAAATAGTTTTTGTGTGAAAGAGGCAGCAAGATCTCAAGAAAAGCTTAGCGTATATATATCGTGTAAGACACTCTTTAGGCGACTAAACATTATTTAAGGTTATTCTATTCGTTAGGATATTGATATAGGAACTGTTGTTGTCAGTAAAGTTTCATTTATGATGTTTCTTTCTTTAAAACTATATAAAATTTCAGTCCACTTTCGTCCCTCATACCAAGTTTAACCCCTTTTACTGTAAACCATGACATTCTATTAAGAAATAAGGTAGAAAAGTGACTGGTCATAAAGAGCTTGTGAAATGGGGAACAGTAAACCAGAGGTTTAGTAAAGCATATAGTGAGTGTGTTAATAGAGTTGCAGATGAAAATCTGTTTCCAGCTCTTTCATTCACACGTTTGGCTGTCTGGTGTTCGGCGCCCTCTGGCGGATTATGCTGTAAAAACACTAGACTAGTAAACCATTAAAGTCACTGTGAAATCAAAATGGACAATTCTTGTTTTTAATGGAATATTGCAGCATTTATTATAAACTTCCATTTCATGCTGACTGTTTTATCAACAAATAAAATAAAGAGTAAAAATGTAATAAACATCAATGTGTTAAACAAAAATGCATTCATTACATTGCAAATATTTAAGTTATTGTAGATTTAATATTATTTATTACATTTAGATATATTAATTTAGCAGACACTTTTATATAAAGCGATTTATAGGCCTAAATGAGGAACATCATAAGCAATTTGTCATAAAACTCAACATTTATAGTAAAAACTAAATTGGTACACAGAGGAGAGGCAGAAAAGAAGAGAGTGAGAAAACTATTGTCTTATAAAAATAATTATATAGAAATTATTTAAAGTCCCCCTGTAGTCAATAATTTTGTCCCTTAAAACTCATTTTTTCTTGAATGTAACTCTGTACCCTTGCCTCATTTAGTATTCGAGGTACCATGAATATGGAAATGAGCCCCGCCTCCACTCACTCACAGCAGCTCAGAGATCCACTCGTTGACGATCATACGTTGATCTGATTGGTTACAAGGTACTTTGGGATGTCAGAAACACCAGCGATTTCAAACCGTGTGTTTGAGACTGAAAATACATCCACTTTCTTTTGAAATAGAAAGTGGATGTAAGAAAATAGGTAAAGCATTAAAAATCTGGAGAGAGGACCTGGAGAGGTTCTGTATGGAGGAATGAAAGACCTGGAGAGATTCTGTATGGAGGAATGAAAGACCTGGAGAGATTCTGTATGGAGGAATGAAGGATCTGGAGAGATTCTGTATGAAGGAATGAAAGACCTGGAGAGATTCTGTATGGAGGAATGAAGGATCTGGAGAGATTCTGTATGAAGGAATGAAAGACCTGGAGAGATTCTGTATGGAGGAATGAAGGATCTGGAGAGATTCTGTATGAAGGAATGAAAGACCTGGAGAGATTCTGTATGGAGGAATGAAAGACCTGGAGAGATTCTGTATGGAGGAATGAAGGATCTGGAGAGATTCTGTATGAAGGAATGAAAGACCTGGAGAGATTCTGTATGGAGGAATGAAGGATCTGGAGAGATTATGTATGGAGGAATGAAGGATCTGGAGAGATTCTGTATGGAGGAATGAAGGATCTGGAGAGATTATGTATGGAGGAATGAAGGATCTGGAGAGATTATGTATGGAGGAATGAAGGACCTGGAGAATTTTTTTTATTTCATAATGAGATTTTCCCCTAACATTCAATTGTTTTACTTCAATAAAAAGGATAGAATTTTGTGCTTTTATTTTATTTTATGAAAAATCAAAAGGATAAACAATGCAGATTTATTTTCACAGCTGCCTTTGCTCATATTTACCAAGGCTGCCAATATTAGTGAGGGCACAGTATGTGTCCCTTCTTCTGTAGTGTTTTTGTCAGTCTCCTTGTAGAAAGAAAACTCGAAAACCGGAATATTCAAAGAAAAAAGAAATTGTTGTATTTCTTCGTCGACTTACCAGCAGGTAAACTCAACGTCATTACACATGTTATTTTAAAGATTTTTTTAATCGAAATATGTCATAAAGTAAAAGTGCCTCATCTCAGAAACCAGAGATCGCGACTTGAGTTAAAAACATTTACAGAACTGAAATAAGTTAAAAGGGTTGCAGTAATAGTGGTTTACCAATTATTGACATTTTGTGAGGAAAAACAAATAAATAAAAATAAAACGTTGCACCTTACAGTCATGTACAATTTTAGAAACTCTTCATATAGGAGCTCCAGCAAAAATCCTACAAAAAGTATGCTGGTGAATAAGCTTTCTAAAAGGTGTTTATCTGAATGGCCTTGGTATTTCTCAGATTGTATTTTGTTAGTGCCAATGTCTAATATAACCAATGGATATAAAACCAAGATTTTACACACTGACATTTTTTTATATTTGAACAAAGGGAAATTAATTAACAAATTGTGAGATCAGATCAGATCAGAAAAGACTAATCACACAAATTTGGGAAAATACATTTTTATTGTGTTCTACTGCCAAAATCAAGGGTTTTAATTAACCATGATGAGTAGATTCTGACACAGACACAATCACATGTACAGTTAAAAAGAAAAATTGTCGATTTGTACATAGTTCTGTATTTTACCACAACAATTAGGAGATGATCATAGCATGATATCGCAGCTCTGAGATCGATTCAAGAGCAAAAGAGTCACTGGCAATTTGTCCTTATTTCCCTCCAATAACAATATGAATCATGTCGGATCCTCTTTGTGTGTTGGGCTGAAGCATCTGCTGCTGGTTCAGTGTTTGTGTGAGTAATATTACATGATCATCTTGGCTGATCAAAGATCTCCAAAAGAAAGCAGAGGGAAAGTTTCTACAAAATTCCATATTTCGCCAGATCGCTGAGCTCCATGTCACCATAAGCTTCCCAGGGGCAAACCACAGTGATGTCTGTTGAAAACCCAGAGAAAGAAGGTGGTCAGGCTCATTCAAAACACTGAAACAATATTTACGTGATGAAGGCGACTGAAATGCCACGCTTTACCTGTGCCGAGACCCTCCATCCCAGGGATGTCATCTCCCATGCCTTTCTGGCCAGGTTTAGGAGCCTTGCTCTTGAAGGTGCGAGTGGTCCTCTGCTTGAACTTTGGTGGCGCTCTCTTCTCAACAGGTGCTGGGGCGTCCATTTCTCTCACTTACTGAAATATAAACAGGTTTACTTTAAAAACGGACTATTTTGTCCCCTTTACTGATGTCCTTAACAGGTTAGCTGTTAATCTTCTCATTTTAGGATTGTGTTAATCCTAATCTGCTGGTTACACAATGAGTAGGCTTATTTACCAATATCTGTTTTCCTTGTGATATATACGGACAGTGTGAATGATAAGCTCTTTACATAATCGTGCTAATCTCGTAGAGGAGATGCTCTAATCCAAGCGCTCTAATTCGCTGTTGAATGTCTACTGTAAATTTCAAAGAAATTTTAGTGTTTGAGGCTGTAATCTATGAAAGCTTGTTTCCGCCATGGAATAAAAAATAAAAAGGTACAGTTTCCATGTTTCCAATACCAAACTTTTTATTCCGTGGCGGAATCAAGCATCCATGGTAATCATTGCACTTCACCTGTAGTTTAATGTTCAACTGAATGTCCAGGATTGTCATTTTGACTCACATTCTGCTTTTCCTTTTTATTTATTTCTTCTCCATCACTAAATCTGTCTGTTCTTTATCAGTCCACAAAAGTCTTTCTCTCTTTGTTTTTATCTTTAGTCTGTTTTGTGGTTTTCTCCTCATGCTCCTCATCCCAGAATTCCTGCTCTCAGTAAACCATGTCTTGTGTATTAACTACAGTCTATCTGGGTAAAAATAAAATACCGTAGTACTTTACCTGACTGTTTCTCAGTGCATTGTGCTGTAAATGTGTCTCAGGTGAGGCGAATCTCTTACCTGTGTTGGAGTTTCTGGCTCTTCTGGTTCTCTTGGCTTCTCTTCTGCGATGTCTCGCTTCAGATCGTGTCCAGTGTCTCTGCCGGACTCTTTTATAGCGCTCCACTAATCTTCTGATCCTCAAACGCCTCCAACAGAAGCAGATAGAGGGATCAGGAGATTGACACATGGAGTATTTTAAGCACTTCAGGCTCTTACAGCTGAGGACACGCGTGTGGTAACAGTCATAGTTTATTCACAACATCTGTAGTTTGTCTGACAGACACAGACATAAACAAGTGATATACTAAAATATGATGAATGTGTGTTCAAACACTTTATGGCAATTAGTTGATTAATACATAACACTTTCTCTGTCCTCAGTTCTAATCTAATTTTCATATTATAAACACATCCCAGCTAACCAAAAATATTAGAAGAATGTTGTGCTAACGTTCCCATTAGGTTTGGGAAACTTTCTGAATTTTCTCTCAAAGGTGAAATGTTTAACAAATGTTAATGGAACTTTCCATTTGATAATTTTCCAAACATTATGAGAACGTTACTTTTGAATGTTCTCTAAACAACTTAGACAAACTATAACTTTGAAGAAAAACGTTCTATGAATGATGTATAAATAATGTTTTTGTGCTAACGTTTTGAGAACATTATTAAAAACTAGATAACTTTGAACGAACATTCTATTAATGTTACTAAGAAAGTTTGTTGAGAGAACCTTGACAGTCCCTGTATTCTGCATCGTTCATTTTTATTTTCCATACATACTTCACCAAGTAACCAATCAAATGAATTGTAAGCAAATTTAATCTAAATCTAAAAATAAATCAGTATGTTTTATTTTGATGCTGTGCCTTTTCAACTATGTTCAAATGATTATAGCATCAAATGCTTTGTGTCAACAAACTCAAACTCAGATTCGTGAGTTCATGTTGATTTCATGTTTCTGATCTCAGGTCAAGCTCTTTAAGTCTCTTCTCTAACCTGATCCTAAACATACGGTTATATCTGACCTTTACTAATTAAAGATTAAGCAACTCTAATCCACAATTGGCTGTCCTGACAGTACTTTAGGTTATTACATAATCTGCTCATTAACATATACTGTAATGTTCTCATGTGTGTTTGTTTATTCACATCTATAGCTAATGATGAGCTTGTGCTCTTCGGATGGGATTTATATACAGCTACAAAATCTGACACTGTGGCAGAACCTTTTCAAAAGGTGCACCTTTATACATTATTTACCCCATAAAGGTACATATCAGTACTTTATGAAGTTTTATGTAACAAAGCTCGGGAGGAGAATGTTCAGGTAATCATCCAATCAGCACAAGAAGAAGCCAGTATAAATAAAGCCTTCCCTTACCTCCTGTCTCATGACTAATTTCTCAGCATCCCGCCACCACCCCATCACCTCACTTTCGGCTGGGGCTACTCATAGATACCTATGAGCTATACATTCATAGGGGGGAGTACTCTGGGGTCGGGCCGAATTCCGAGCTCGGAGCCCTCCCCCCGGACAGCAAGCCAAATACGCATTATAATATTACATCAGATTTCATTAACATGTGAACTCGTGAATTGATAGCATTTGTACCATTTTTCTGAGAGCGTGGTTGTCATATTTTGGAACATGTTCATACTTTAATATAACAAACTATAACATTTGTTTGAGACCAACTGGTTAAAAAAATTATTTAAAGTGTGGGACAAGTGTCACAAACACAGAAGGAGACAGACAGGTTTAGGTGCACACAGTGTTTATTTAAAGCAGAGTGGTGGTGGAATAATGGGAACCAGACGATGGTGAGAGGATGGTGACTTGTAGAATGATGATGGTGACTTAGCTGGCGATGACTCAAGTGGATTCTCTGTGCAGGTGACGAGTGAACAAGAAGACAGGCGATTTGGATCAGGATGATGAACGGAAGACGGACAGGAGACTGGATACAGGACGAGAAGAGCTCAGGTGAGTAGATTGGTAAGGAGTCTGACGTAAAGCAGTGTATACTGCGACGAGACCAGGCAATGAGTGGATGGTGAACTGTGAATATAAAGGGTTGTGTTGATGAGGAAGTGCAGGTGAAGCGAGTCACTATTCAGGTTATTGTGAACGAGTGGGCGGGTCCTGGTGATTGTGTGATGATTGGGGCCGTGACGGTGTGGCTGACTCTGTGACAGTACTCCCTCCTCCACGGCCGGCTCCTGACGGCTGACTGACTCGGCGACTGGGCCGGCCTTGACTTCTGGCGGCTGGACGGTCAGGGTGATCCTCGTGGAACTGGGTGAGTAGCGATGGATCCAGGACTTCATCTCGAGATACCCATGAGCGTTCTTCTGGACCGTACCACTCTCAGTCGATCAGGTACTCAAGGCGGCCGCCCCGCCACAGTGAGTCGAGGATGGTATGGACTCGGTACACTAGGCCCTCATCAGAGATATCTGGAGGAGGAGTTACTTCGTCCGTGGTGGGTTGAAATCAATGCCAAGGTGAGACCAGGGGCGTCTGGGTATCGGCAGAAGTACCGACTTTCCCTCGGGTAGCTTCCTCGGTGTGTTGGTGATGGCACAGACTGAGCACCCCTTGGCGTATTTATAGGCCTAAATGAGGAACAACATAAGACATTTGTTATAAAACTTAACATTTATAGTAAAAACTAGATTAATACACAGAGGAGACGCAGACAAGAAGAGAGTGAGAAAACTATTATGTAATAAAAGGAATTATATAGAAATTATTTAAAGTTCCCCTGTAGTCAATAATTTTATCCCTTAAAACTCATCTTTGATCACCAAAATGACATATTTTCCTTGAAAAAAATGTCTACATGCCTTAAAATAGCTGGAATGTAACTTGACACCCGTGCCTCATTTAGTATACGTGGTTCTATATGGACCTGGAGAGGTTCTGTATGGAGGAATGAAGGACCTGGAGAGGTTCAGTATGGAGGAATGAATGACCTTGAGAGGTTCTGTATGGAGGAATGAAGGACCTGTAGAGATTCTGTTTGGAGGAATGAAGGACCTGGAGAAATTCTGTATGGAGGGATGAAGGACCTGGGGCCTCATGTACAAAGACTTGTGTTGAATTCATACGAAAACATTGCGTACGGACAAAGCTGTAAATGTGCGTACGCACAAAAAAAACCAGATGTATGAATCTCTGCGTACGAAGGATCCCACGCATATTCAACTTTGGACATCCCAATTAACGTAAAATTGAGCGCACATGCACGAGCACTACGCCCCACCCAGTCTCCTTCCTTAATTAAATCCATTTAAATATGGTCAATGACCTTACACCCTTTGAGCAGAGAGTTTCCTCAATTATGGGTGACACTTTACTCTCTGGAGTAGTATCTGCTGCTGTGGGAGACTCGGATTTACTACAGGACTGCCATGAAGGTAACCAATTTCTCATTTGTTTTTACTTTGGTACACATAGCTTACCTATTTAATTTTCAAATGCATGCAATGTAGCTGACCAAAAGTACACCAGAGATTTTATGTATCCATTGCATTTATGGCGAATGCGTGTACCCACTAATAAGGAACAGACTCAAATCACAGTTAACATGTGCCTGTTTATTTAGACTCATATGGTGCAACAGCCAGAACATCCACTGGCACGCACTCGGAATCCGCCCCTCCTGAGCAGCCAGCGCCCACTGTGCCCAACGTTTCCAGTGCTCCCCCCAGTGCTGAGGCCGTCCGTCTGGCCGCGTCTTGACGCATGCTGTTCTGGAGTCACAACAGCAAATCGTTATGGCCATCGGAGAAATTAACAGTCACCTGAAAAATATAAATGACGCACTCACAGACATAAGCCACTCATTAAAGGAATTGGTCAAAAAATGAACTTTGTCTCCGATTACCATTATATTGTCGCAATCACATGTTGACGGGCCTGAATGGCTTGTTGGTTGGGCTACACATACATTGGTCCTGGGTCAGGGTCATCTGGCGGTGCTGCCACCTCACCAAGTGGTATGCCATGCCTGTGCGTGACATTGTGCAGCACACCACAGGCCAGCACAATGCGGCACACCTTGTCAGGGCGGTATAACAGCATCCCCCCAGTCCTGTCAAGGCAGCGAAACCAAGTGGAAGGAAACCTGTCAAGGAAACCAAGTGTTGTCAGCACCTGCAAGGGAACGGGTATTGCGTGGCTCCTCGCTGTCTCTCTCTCTAGATTTGGACCCAACTCAGCACAGAGCTCCAAGAGGATAGCCCTTGGAAATCTGAAACGGCTGATAAGCCAGTCATCATCCTGGGCCAGAAAATGATTGTGGTCCCTAAAAACTCGTCCTCTTCGGATTCTGCCATTAGCAATGTCCTCTAATAATGCCAAAGCTGCCATTGCCATAGACCAGGGATAGGCAACTTCGATCCTGGAGGGCCACTGTCCTACAGAGTTTAGCTCCAACCCTGAAAAAATCACCTGTCTGTAATTTTCAAGTAATCATGAGGACCTTGATTAGCTTGTTCAGGTGTGTTTGATCAGGGTTGAAGCTAAACTCTGTAGGACAGTGGCCAGGACCGAAGTTGCCCATCCCTGCCATAGACTAAGGGTTGTATCAATTTGAATATTTTTTTATATGTTCTTACTTAATTGCATAATTTATAGAATATTCCCATAAGGCTTATGTGACAATATATGTCAATTATTTAATAAATTGCAAATTAATAGCAATCCTTCCCACAGGTGGTGGTGCGATAGACTTGTAGAAAAAATCGTTGTGTAATGTTTGCAACTTCACTTCATTGCCTGTAAGAGTCGCCAACGGACAAAAACAATGAGAAATGTACGTATGCCAGACATGAAATTGGCGTGGAGGAACGCACATTCTCGCGTTAATTTCACTGTTAGTACATCCGACCGTGAGCGTGAAAGCTGGCGTACGCAAAGTTTTTGTGCGTACGCAAGATTGATACATGAGGCCCCTGGAGAGATTCTGAATGGAGGAATGAAGGACCGGGAGAGATTCTGTATGGAGGAATGAAGGACCTGGAGAGATTCTGTATGGAGGAATGAAGGACCTGGAGAGATTCTGTATGGAGGGATGAAGGACCTGGAGAGATTCTGAATGGAGGAATGAAGGACCTGGAGAGATTCTGTATGGAGGGATGAAGGACCTGGAGAGATTCTGTATGAAGGAATGAATGATCTGGAGAGATTCTGTATGGAGGAATGAAGGATCCGGAGAGATTATGTATGGAGGAATGAAGGACCTGGAGAGATTCTGTATGGAGTAATGAACGACTTGGAGTGAATTAATATGGAGGAATGAAGTATCTGGAGAGATTCTGTATGGAAGAATAAAGGATCTGGAGAGATTCGGTATAGAGGAATGAAGGATCAGGAGAGATTCGGTATGTAGGAATGAAGAACCTGGAGAGATTCTGTATGGAGGAATGGTCTCTTATCTCCAAACTCATCAAGCATTATAGAAGAAACTCTATAAGCTGATATAGAGATAACTGCTCTAAGAGGTGTTATCTTGAGAAAAGTATGTTGCAATACTTGTGGCCAACATGAACTAGAGAAAAACATTTATTTCATAATGAGATTTCCCCACTTTCAACTGTTTTACTTCAATGAACGGTTAGAATTTTTTTCATTGTTTAAATGAAAGATCAAAAGGAAAAACAATGCAGATTTATTTTCACAGCCGCCTTTGCTCATATTTACCAAGGCTGCCAATATTAGGGAGGGCACAGTATGTGTCCCTTCTTCTGAAGTGTTTTCGTCAGTCTCCTTGTAGAAAGAAATCTCGAAAACTGGAATATTCAAAGAAAAGAAAATAGATGTATTTCTTCTTCAACTTACCAGCAGGTAAACTCAACGTCATAACGCATGTTCTTTTAACGATTTTTTTTTTCATTGAAATATGTCGTGAAGTAAAAGGTTTCTGAGATGAGGTATCTCAGAAAATTGTGCATGAGCAAAATCCAGAGATCGTGACTTGAGTTAAAAACATTTACAGAACTGAAATAAGTTAAAAGGGTTGCAGTGTTTTACCAATAATTGACATTTTGTCAGGAAAAATTATAAAATGCTGCACCTTACTGTTACGGACTGCTCCGAGACACGAAGGTTTAGATCCAAGTGCAGCTTTATTTGAGGGCAATCCAGAGGCGTAATCCAAGGTACAGGCAAGGGTTATACACAGATAGGCAGTCCAACCAAAGAAACAAACAAACAAACAAAACAGGCAGGGACCAGAGGCAAGAGAGTAATCCAGGGAACAGGGCAAGATATCCAAAACCAAGAGACAAGAAAACCAAGAGAATGCTCAGAAATGCAGTGTAACACTAAAACAAGACTTCGCGGTGAGTGAATGAATGAACATGGTATAAATAGACTGAGACTAACAGGGTGATGGGACACAGGTGAATGCAATCAGTGATAATGAGGTACAGGTGACTGTGATGAGTGATCAGAGATGATGAGTCCGGGCAGTGAGTAAGGGAAATGTAGTCTGAGAGTGAACGTGAGTGTCTGATGTGGAGTGCCCTCTGGTGGCTCTCAAGGGCACTCCAGCTGGTGACCGTTACATAGCCCCCCCTTTAAGGAGCGGATTCCAGACGCTCCTAAATTGTCCAGGAGGGTGGTGGAGCGGAGGCGGACCCGGGGGCGGGATGGAGGGCCAGGCCCGTGGAGCGGAAGAGGACCTGGAGACTGTGGCGGAGCAGGCAGTGCAGGCGACCGGGGCGGAGCAGGCAGTACAGGCGACCGGGGCGGAGCAGGCAGTGCAGGCGACCCTTCAAGTGGCCAGGGCGGAGTAGACGACCCTTCAGGGTATGGGCCAGCGGCGAAGAGGACTCTGAGCTGTTTAGGACCAACGATGAAGAGGGCTCTGAACTGGACGGAACCAGCGGCGAAGAGGGCTCTGAGCTGGACGGGACCAGCAGTGAAGAAGGCTCTGTGCTGGACGGGACCAGCGGTGAGGTGAAGAGGGCTCTGTGCTGGACGGGACCAGCGGTGAAGAGGGCTCTGTGCTGGACGGGACCAGCGGTGAAGAGGGCTCTGTGCTGGACGGGACCAGCGGTGCAGGCTCTAGCTTGGCGGGCATGTCGCTTGCTGTCTCAGGCGCGGCAGGCATGACGCTCTCAGTCTCAGGGGCGGCGGGCATGACGCCTACTGCCTTGGCTTCGGCAGATTTGGCGTGAAGTGCAGGCTCGGCTGGTCTGGCGTGAAGTGCAGGCTCGGCTGGACTGGCGTGAAGTGCAGGCTCGGCTGGACTGGCGTGAAGTGCAGACGATGACATGGCGTGCCATGGAAGGAAGCTCTCCTGACATCTGGAGAGTGCCTCTCTCCAATCCAGACCGGAGAGATCGGGGAGCTCCCTCGGGTCGACCTCCTTAGCCCCCAGCCGGTAACACAACTTAATTGCCTCGTCACCCAGAGAGCAAGAGGCAGCGAGAGGAACAAACCCCCAGGTGTACTGGAACAGATCGAGGCTATCCAGGGCCAAGGCCGCGATCTGTCCAGCGAACTCCCGGCTCATGCTAGGAAGATCAGGCGAGATCCGTACTGCTGGATTCCTGGAGGTCATAGCTGCTGGATCTGGGTGTGGCGAAGTCTTCTGTTACGGACTGCTCCGAGACACGAAGGTTTAGATCCAAGTGCAGCTTTATTTGAGGGCAATCCAGAGGCGTAATCCAAGGTACAGGCAAGGGTCATACACAGATAGGCAGTCCAACCAAAGAAACAAACAAACAAACAAACAAACAAACAAAACAGGCAGGGCCCAGAGGCAAGAGAGTAATCCAGGGAACAGGGCAAGATATCCAAAACCAAGAGACAAGAAAACCAAGAGACAAGAAAACCAAGAGACAAGAAAACCAAGAGACAAGAAAACCAAGAGACAAGAAAACCAAGAGACAAGAAAACCAAGAGACAAGAAAACCAAGAGACAAGAAAACCAAGAGAATGCTCGGAAATGCAGTGTAACACTAAAACAAGACTTCACGGTGAGTGAATGAATGAACATGGTATAAATAGACTGAGACTAACAGGGTGATGGGACACAGGTGAATGCAATCAGTGATAATGAGGTACAGGTGACTGTGATGAGTGATCAGAGATGATGAGTCCGGGCAGTGAGTAAGGGAAATGTAGTCTGAGAGTGAACGTGAGTGTCTGATGTGGAGTGCCCTCTGGTGGCTCTCAAGGGCACTCCAGCTGGTGACCGTTACACTTACAGTCATGAACAATTTTAGAAACTGTTCATATAGGAGCTCCAGAAAAAATCCTACAAAAAGTAAGCTGGTAAATTAGTAGTTTTATATAAAGCCCTTCTAAAAGGTAATTATCTGATAATAAATAAAGTAATACCTTGATATTTCTCAGATTGTATTTTGTTAGTGCCGATGCCTAATATGACCAATGGATATAAAACCAAGATTTTACACACTGAGACTTTTTCATATTTGAACAAAGGGAACTTGTTTCAAAATGGACCCAGTTTAAAGATTCTATATCAGTTCTGAAAGAGAAAAGAGTAACTACACAAATTTGGGAAAATAAAATTTTTATTGTGTTCTACTGCCAAATCGTAGATTCTGACACAGACACAATCACATGTACAGTTCAAAAAAAGAAAGTCAATTTGTACATAGTTCTGTATTTTACCACAACAATTAGGAGAGAGATGATCATAGCATGATATCGCAGCTCTGAGATCGATTCAAGAGCAAAAGAGTCACTGGGCAATTTGTCCTTATTTCCCTCCAATAACAATATGAATCATGTCGGATCCTCTTTGTGTGTTGGGCTGAAGCATCTGCTGCTGGTTCAGTGTTTGTGTGAGTAATATTACATGATCATCTTGGCTGATCAAAGATCTCCAGAAGAAAGCAGAGGGAAAGTTTCTACAAAATTCCATATTTCGCCAGATCGCTGAGCTCCATGTCACCATAAGCTTCCCAGGGGCAAACCACAGTGATGTCTGTTGAAAACAGAGAGAAAGAAGGTGGTTAGGCTCATTCAAAACACTGAGACAATATTTACGTGATGAAGGCGACTGAAATGCCACGCTTTACCTGTGCCGAGACCCTCCATCCCAGGGATGTCATCTCCCATGCCTTTCTGGCCAGGTTTAGGAGCCTTGCTCTTGAAGGTGCGAGTGGTCCTCTGCTTGAACTTTGGTGGCGCTCTCTTCTCAACAGGTGCTGGGGCGTCCATTTCTCTCACTTACTGAAATATAAACAGGTTTACTTTAAAAACTGACTATATTGTCCCCTTTACTGATGTCCTTAACAGGTTAGCTGTTAATCTTCTCATTTTAGGATTGTGTTAATCCTAATCTGCTGGTTACACAATGAGTAGGCTTATTTACCAATATCTGTTTTCCTTGTGATATATACGGACAGTGTGAATGATAAGCTCTTTACATAATCGTGCTAATCTCGTAGAGGAGATGCTCTAATCCAAGCGCTCTAATTCGCTGTTGAATGTCTACTGTAAATTTCAAAGAAATTTGAGTCTTTGAGGCTGTAATCTATGAAAGCTTGTTTCCGCCATGGAATAAAAAATATAAAGGTACAGTTTCCATGTTTCCAATACCAAACTTTTTATTCCGTGGCGGAACCAAGCAATTCAAGCAACTGGTGGTGGTTGAGGAGAGATTCCCTGATATGGTTGTAAAGCGCTTTGGGTGTACAGTAGTACATATGAAAGCGCTATATAAATGCCTCATTCATTCATTCATTCATTCATCCATGGAAATCACTGCACTTCACCTGTAGTTTAATGTTCAACTGAATGTCCAGGATTGTCATTTTGACTCACATTCTGCTTTTCCTTTTTATTTATTTCCTCTCAATCACTAAATCTGTCTCTTTATCAGTCCACAAAATTCTTTCTCTCTTTGTTTTTATCTTCAGTCTGTTTTGTGGTTTTCTCCTCATGCTCCTCATCCCAGAATTCCTGCTCTCAGTAAACCATGTCTTGTGTATTAACTACAGTCTATCTGGGTAAAAACAAAATACCGTAGTACTTTACCTGACTGTTTCTCAGTGCATTGTGCTGTAAATGTGTCTCAGGTGAGGCGAATCTCTTACCTGTGTTGGAGTTTCTGGCTCTTCTGGTTCTCTTGGCTTCTCTTCTGCGATGTCTCGCTTCAGATCGTGTCCAGTGTCTCTGCCGGACTCTTTTATAGCGCTCCACTAATCTTCTGATCCTCAAACGCCTCCAACAGAAGCAGATAGAGGGATCAGGAGATTGACACATGGAGTATTTTAAGCACTTCAGGCTCTTACAGCTGAGGACACGCGTGTGGTAACAGTCATAGTTTATTCACAACATCTGTAGTTTGTCTGACAGACACAGACATAAACAAGCGATATACTAAAATATGATGAATGTGTGTTCAAACACTTTTATGGCCATTAGTTGATTAATACATACACTTTCTCTATCCTCAGTTCTAATCTAATTTTCATATTATAAACACATCCCAGCTAACCAAAAATATTAGAAGAACGTTGTGCTAACGTTCCCATTAGGTTATGCAAACATTTTCTGAATGTTCTCTGAAAGTTTAAATGTTTTACAAACATCAAGGGAACATTCCATTATCATTTTCCAAACATTGTGGGAACGTTACTTTTGAATGTTCTCTTAACAACTTTTGTGCTAATGTTTTGAGAACATTATTAAAGACCAGATAACTTTGATCACATTATATTAATGTCACTAAGAAAGTTTGTTCATAATTTTGAGAGAACGTTCCCTGTATGCTGCATCGTTCATTTTTATTTTCCATATTAAATACTTCATAACCAACCAATCAAATGAATTGTAAGCAAATTTAATCTAAATCTAAATCAGTATTTTTTATTTTGAAGCTGTGCCCTTTCAACTTTATGTTTACATGATTATAGCATCAAATGCTTCTTGTCAACAAAGTAAATCTCAGACTTGTGAGTTCATGTTGATTTCATGTGTCTGATCTCAGGTCAGTCTCTTCTCTAACCTGCGACTGCTGAGGTGGAAAGACGACTTCACCGCTCACATCTGTTTTTAGCTTCGAGCTGTTATATAAACCAGCAACTGGTATTCTGAGAAACACACACCTGATCTAACCTGATCCTAAACATACGGTTATATCTGACCTTTACTAATTAAAGAATAAGCAGCTCTAATCCACAATCCCGATTGGCTGTCCTGACAGTAATTTAGGTTATTACACATAATCTGCTCATTAACATATACTGTAATGTTCTCATGTGTGTTGTTTTATTCGGTGCTGTGACACGTATTGCTGATGAGGATGAGTTTATATACAGCTAATGAGACTTGTGTCGGAAATTTTCCCACATCTGATGTCGGAATCATGAGTTTGTTGCATTCAAGAGATTTGTTTTCGGCAAAAATATGAATCATGGAGGACACCAGGTTCATTCTTGCCTATTTTGGGGGGAAATCTTAGTAAAGCCAAAAGGTATTGAAGTAATGAGTCAATATCCAACAAATTTTATATAAAAATTGTGGCATCCTATTCATTGGCAACCATATACAAACATTCACCATGTCATCTGATTCTGGAGTTTTAGTCAAATAAATTGTGTTTTCACTGTGTACTATACATACAATATGCATCAAATGGTTATTTATAATACTCAGGTATCAAAATGAGAGTTTCATGAATTTGAATTGAAAGGCCATTCTTTTCCAATATTCATGAACATCTTCTGAGGTCTGATCGTTGTGGCAAATCTAGAAATGAACATCGCTGTCATTACCATAAACACACACTGTTCAGCACATTTCTCCAGAAACTGCAGTGACCTCTGACCTTTCCTCTATAGGTTAAATGTTGCATAACTCTTGTCTCTGTATGAAAACAGTTTGTTTTTAACTCTTAGCTGAGCATTAGCTCTATTTTAAATCCCGACTCTCTAGATCCTGTTTTGAGAAGAGACCGCAGCTCTTAATCTGTCCGGTTAATGTGAACCTGTTAAACTGGATCAGGGAGTGTTGTAACACATCGGTTTAACCAATTACAGACGAGCACACACACGACCACCAGCCGTCTGAGGTCACAGCAGAAGCGTGTGAAAAACAAATCAAAAAACATTTAGCTAATGCTCACATTGAGTTAGGCTATGAAAACTTGATTTCTGAATGTTCTCTGAACGTTCAAAACTTCCTTTTTTATATATATATATATATATATATATATATATATATTAAAAAAATCTTGTTTATGTGAACATTTAGTGAACATTCCATTGTATCTTTCTTCAAACATTATGGGAACGTTACTTTTGAATGTTCTCTGAACGTTCTGAAACAAGTAGAGTTATATAAACATCCAACTGAAACGTTTCAGAAAAAATAAGCAGTGTATAAGTACACTTTTTGTGCTAATGTTTTGAGAACATTATAAAAAAAACATATATCTTTTTCTATGAACGTTCTATTAACGTTACTGGAAGTGTGTTTGTTCGTAACCTTGCTAGAACGTTCCCTACTGGAATATAATAAGTATTATTTCACATCTTGATCATGTTGATGAGTGTTAAATGACAGAAGTGAATCAGCTGTAAATATCAGTTAAAACACATTCACAATTTCTCCTGCAGGACCCAGAAAGATTGAACAAAACGGTAACACTTTACAATACGGGTGCACTAATAATTAATGCTTCAATATGCATCAAATGGTTGCATCAAATGGTTAATTAATGCTGAATTAATGCTTATTAGTGCACCCGTATTGTAAAGTGTTACCAACAAAACACACACTCTGCCTGTTGGCCTATTGGTGGTTGAGGAGAGATCCCCAGATATGATTGTAAAGCGCTTTGGGTGTACAGTAGTACATATGAAAGCGCTATATAAATGCCTCATTCTATTCTATTCTATTCTATTTGATATACTGTTTATATTGCTTTATATCTGTTTGTTATTGTGAAATAAGATAATTTTGAAATTATATGTTTCAAACTAAATGAGGGCTGGGGTGGTGAGGGTGACGGCTCAATAATTATTTTCAGCACATTTATTTCCACAACATATTCATGCATAACATTCCCATACAACAATCCATGTTTTCTGTTTACTGGTGTGTGGGCGGGGCAACCTGTCACTCACATGAGATCAACCAATAGCAAACCACAACCATACAATCAATTCCCCACAGACACAATCAAGCCCCGCCCACATTTGTTCTTGTTCCAGAAGCGTTTCACTCGATATACGACACAATAGAGCTGGTAAGTCCCGCCCCTTCCGCTAACCCCACTGGACCTCTAGGTTGAAAAATCGTCAATGCAAGTGAATGTGAGAAAAGAATTATTTTCTGGTCCCGTTTGAATTTTGCCATGAATGTCAACATATGTTGTCTGTGAATTTTTCATATAATTTTTCGTGTGAAGAATACTACAATTTAGCGGGTAGAAGTTTGATACGGTTAGACTCTGTGTGAGAGCACTTTGTGGACTACAACTTAGTTTTTACATCAGACGGGACTCTGAAGAAAGAACAGCCCATTTGGTTTGAATGGTGACATTTGGGTACAGAACACACAGGCATCTCTCGATCTGTCTCCATAGATTATCGCAGCATTAGCACCGGGATTTGACAAGTGGAGGGGAAATGTGTTATGGGGTGACGTCACATAGGCCACATGTAGTCTTTCTCGTTATGTCTTTTCCACAACTGCTAGC
>NC_138738.1:41087700-41092700 GCF_965113295.1 Leuciscus leuciscus | reverse complement strand
AAGAAAGTTGATGCTGATGGACTCGTTCGCTTTATGACCATGAATAACGTTCGTTACGTCACAGAGTATAATCAAGCGGTACTGAACACATCAACTTCCTGTCTCGTCTCTTTCTAGTAGCTTTGTAGTGTTAATCTGATTATATATAATTATGTAATATAATTAAAATAATTGTGCAATAACTAGTAGACCTAGGGCTAGGCAATATCTTGATACAGTAAAGGAATCTGTAAAATGATCAAATACAATACCTACAAATCTGTTAAACGAACACAATAAATAATGATATGAGTGATGTTGTGACAGTTTTTCATAATTTACATTATGTATTATCACTTCATATCGTTATTTATTTCTGATATAGCATTCAGCAGTCTGTGCAAATGCATCTGTTCGTGATTTATGTGTCGCCTCAGATGCCGCTTGATCCGCCTTTTTTTCAGTTTCAGAAAAAATAACTGCAAAGAAACGATCTAATGATATAATATAGACATAATAATAATAAATACATATATGCATAAATAAATGTGAGAATAAATAAAAGTTGAAAAAATACAATTGTACATACATAAAGATATAAAAGTATACTCATTTATTTGTATACATTTCTTTGTATGTATGTATATATATATATATATATATATATATATATATATATATATATATATATTTATTTATTTATTTATTTATTTATTTATTATGTCAGGTTTGGCATTCCATATAATATCTCTTCGGGATATATAAGCTGTCGCTGCACGGAGAAATCGTCGATATGTCATTATTCAGTGTTTCACAGGAATCAGAATCACAGTATGATTTCGCGTGTGTGTGTGTGTGTGTGTGTGTGTGTGTGTGTGTGTGTGTGTGTGTGTGTGTCAGTCTGCCGTGGGTCTGTTCCAGTCTGAGGTGAAGACGCACGTGCTGCTATTGGCCGACAGAGGGCGCGCGGACTCAGACCCGCTTCAGGAGCGCTTCAGGGATCTCGCGCCAAAATACACTGGCAAGGTAATAAACGCGGGATTTTCCCGTGTTGAACCGATGGAGAAAGTGTTATTTAAGGGGATTATGGGGTAAAGACGCACTGTTTTTCTCTCTAATGGGATTAAGAGCTTCTGAACTGATTACACAAGCGCTCCACCCATCTGACCCTAATATTCCAGAACTTTCAGAAATAGTGGAAAGTGTATGAGACTGATTTGAGGGAAATCTTTTAGTTTAAAGCGACAGACTGTTCACTTTGCAAACTATACAATAGTAGTCAACATCTGAAGTGGATCAAAACCTTTCATCAAAGTTATACATGACATTTGAACAATACCCGTTCTTGTCTTATGACAACTTTGATGATTTTACAGTCAGAGTAATATTTATCTGGCACAAAAACTATTTAGGATCTCAGCCTGTTATAGGCTACTGAACATAAAACTTGAAACATGCAAAGTTAATAGGCTATATATCTGAGTAAAAAACAGCAGTAGGCCTATTTAAAAAAACGTATTGATACAAAAAAAACAAACAAAATAAATCGTGACCTCTTATTTTATTTAAAACAGGTTCAAGACTTCCCGAAACAACATGAGCTTGAGGACGTGATCACTGTCTGTGATGATTTTAGTGTAGATTGTTGAATGTCTTTTGTGAAATGCAGATGTTGTTTGTGCTGGTCAACGGAAGCGAGAAATCAAACGCCCGCGTGCTGGAATACTTCGGCCTGGAGTCACGTGACCTGCCACGGATCGGCATTTATGACGGCACCTTGGACGAGAAATGGCTCATGCCGTCTGATGAAATCACCACTGAGCGCGTGCAGACCTTCTGTGACTCTTTCCTGGCCGGAGAACTGCAGGTGAGGCTGAAGCATTTCAGCAGATGGAAATCACTGATGTTATAAACACTGTATGAACACACTGAGTGTCTTCTTTCTAACAGAAGCAGAAAGAGGCCGAAACACCCGAAGACAAGACTGAACTATAATAGGATCCTATAATAAAAATATTAAATGAAATACTGTGGATCCTGTTTGGAGTTCATTTTTATCAGTGATTATCAAACTGTGATAAACAACATGCCTCCACTATTAATAGCTTACATATAGACATTTGTTTGACATTTAGGTTTTTTTTTTTCATGCCCGTTTTAAATCTTCTGATCTATGCACATTTATAAAGAGCTTTGTGCGTAACTCAATTAGCAAAAAAGTGGAAAAAAAAGTATGTTTATTATGTTACGAAAACATTGTTTCTGAATGTTCCCTGCAATTTCCGTTTTTTATCTGAATGTTAGGGAACATTCCACTTTCTTCAAACATTATGGGAACGTTACTTTTGAATGTTCTCTGAATGTTCTGAAACAAGCAGTAACATAAAAATATAAAATAAAATAAACTCATGAAGAACTAAACCATTAATTAATGATTACTGCATCAGTAATAAAAATTCTAAATGATTAATATATTAAGTAATATATGAATTGTTATTAATTAAATGTCATAATGTATTAATTCCTTAATAACATTTTGTTAGTGTAAATTAATGCGTTAATGGGTTGAAGTCATGCACTTCAACTTCAAATTGTCTGCTTTAATTAATCATTAGCTAATGATTTGCAAATGTATCATTATGTTATGACTTTACTTGTTGAGGCACATGACTATTAACTAACTGTTAAGTAATATGCCATTTTGGTTTTGACATCCACACTAAGACATGGATTTCAATTTCCAACCATGTACAACCAAGATTTCACTGAGTCCGATGAACCTTGTTGTTCACCCACAGGACTCTGTCAGGTGAAGCTTGAGGTCGTGGTACACTGAGAACATGCGGTCGAGCGCTGCTGTTTCATAACACTGTGTCTCGACTGGACAAAGACAACAGAACGTCTATTATAGTCAGTGATACTACACTGGACAAAACCCCGACAGTAACTGATGCCACACTCTATTCCTGACGTACTCGAGCTCTTGTGCTAGTTCTGTTACGAAGGACAAATGGACTTGCAATGGTCTGTCATGTCCAGATGAATAATGTTTTTATGCTATATTGTTAAAGACCTTACATTCTATTAACGTTACTTAAAGACCGTTTGTTCATAATTTTGAGAGAACCTTGACAGTACATTCTGGAGAACATCAGGTTCTGCGCTCCAGGTGTTTGATTTGACTAGGACTGTGCGTCAAGTCTTCTAACACTGCCAGTATATGTCTGAGGCCAAGTCTGAGAACGTCAAACTAGTGATGAAAGACTTCAGAGTTTGGCCCATGCAGGATTAGAGGAATCTTGTAGGATTCTCAATTTGTCAATCATACATACAGTACAGGCCAAAAGTTTGGACACATTACTATTTTTAATGTTTTTGAAAGAAGTTTCTTCTGCTCATCAAGCCTGCATTTATTTGATAAAAAATACAGAAAAAAAAAAGTAATATTGTGATATATTAATACAATTTTAAATAATTGGTTTTCAATTTATTATACTTTAAATGATCATTTATTTCTGTGATACAAAGCTGAATTTTCAGCATCATTACTCCAGTCTATCACACGATCCTTTAGAAATCATTCTAATATTCTGATTTATTATGAGTGTTGGACACAGTTCTGCTGCCTAATATATTTGATGAATAAAAGGTTAAAAAGAACTGCATTTATTCAAAATAAAAACATATTTTCTAATAATATAAATCTTCTTTACTATCACTTTTTATCAATTTAACACATCCTTGCTGAATAAAAGTATTGATTTATTTCAAAAAAAGAAAGAAAAAAATTACTGACCCCAAATGACTGACCAGTAGTGGATATTGCTGTTACAGAAGATTTCTATTTAAAAAAAAAAAATTGAAATTTTTTATTTTTTTATTTATTATTATTATTCATCAAAGTATCATAAAAAAGTATCACAGGTTATGAAAAAAATATTAAGCAGCAGAACTGTTTCCAACTTTGATAATGAATCATCATATTAGAATGATTTCTAAAGGATCATGTGATAGACTGGAGTAATGATCCTGAAAATTCAGCTTTGCATCACAGAAATAAATGATCATTTAAAGTAGGGGAGACCGGGGACAGTTGCAACACTTTTTGCATTTCTCTCAGTTACTCAGAGACTATTTGGACTAGACCAACCAAATTTGTATATATTAAACTTGCATCTGTCTGCTAATTACCCATACCATTTAAAGATGATTACATATGACATATCGTTCACAGTATTTATTTGAATGGAAGAAGCCAGATGTTGCAACATGTTAAAAATACCTTAAATTTCATTAATTAACTTAAGCTTTTTGTCTCAATGAGCAAAGAATTCTGAAAATATTAACTGTTTTAGGCCTACTACTATAATATTATAGTATTATTTATTTCAATAATATTATTGTAGCCTATTATTTATTTATTTAGTCATATTTATCAAATAACAGTTATTGAGTTTTGTTTGTTCATGTGTAGAACATAGGCCTACATAGATTCAGTGTGCAGGTGTTACAGATTCTATTCAATCTCTCCATATTTCAGTGTCAGACAGGAAGAATTGAACAATTTGCAATGCAACAAACGTTTATTAAACATGCAATTTATAACATGTTGCAACCGTCCCCAACCCTATCAGCCATGACAGAACATCATACGCCTGCTAGACACACTGACTTTGACACATGCTAACCATGTCACTTAGAAGTCAACAAAACAATAATTCAAACGAAGTAATTTTTGATTAATTCATACAAAATTTCAGGACAGGGTGGAGGGTCTAACTGTGCATGTGCAGTATGAGTATCATCACTCTAGCTTGTTTCTGATTGGAGAAAAATGACATGTTGCAACCATCCCTGTTGCAACTGTCCCCGGTCTCCCCTATAATAAATTGAAAACCAATTATTTTAAATTGTAATAATATATCACAATATTACATTTTTTTCTGTATTACTTTTGTCAAAAGTAACTTTATCTGGACAATAACTTTATTCTAGAGCTGCTGCAAAGCCTAAACAATCTC
>NC_138738.1:41082700-41085200 GCF_965113295.1 Leuciscus leuciscus | reverse complement strand
TTCAAACTGGATGTTTGTATTTGTATTTTGTATTTATATATATTGTATTTGAAAGCTTGTATTTGTGTTTGTCCCAGAGAGTCAGTCTGTGTTAGTGCTGTGATTTATGACTGTCTCTGAGAGATACATAGTTACACCAGTAGGTGGCGACACGTGACTGTTTCTGTAAGATAATTATTTTAATCGCTCATTGAACCGATTTGTTCAAAGACACTGATTAATTCAGGAACAAAACATGTGACTGTGAGTGAACAAACATTGAATCATTTAGGAACAAAACCAGTGAGTCATTGATTGATTCATTCAACCAATTCGTTCGTAAACATATGCTGAATTCAGAACTGCATTCTAGTATAAGCTACTACTATTACAACTTTTACCATATCTTTCTATGGCATAATGGCAGAAATAGTGAGAGTAGAATGCTAGTATGTGGTTCAGAATTCAGCAATTAAGTAAGTGACTGATTCTTAAACTGGTTCGTTTAACAACGTGAAAATCAACGAGTCATTGAATCATTAATTCAACCAATTCACTGATTCATTCTGAAACGAAACACATCTTGCACCGGTTTTTCTGTGGCTTTCTGTAGAACTATTTTCGTGGTCGGAGCAAAAAATATTTATCTAAAATATAAGTTACTCCATTAACTATAAGCAATATCACACAATAGTGCTACTTTCCTATAACTCAAATAACTTTGTCGTGTTTTAATCCTAACACGATTAAGTAATTTTTGAATTAGTACAATCAAAATAAGGAATTCTTCAGAGCTGTCACTTTCCCATCTCAGGATTTTTTCTTTTTCATGTGTTTTATATTGCAGATCGACATAACTATGTGTATACCTATGAGCCAACAGCTCAATATTATGGCATTCTATGTGCAACTTCATTTGTAAAATATAATTGCCTCTTAAAGCACACCTGGCCCCAGAATGGCCCTTTAAAGTTAAACTTGTAACTGGTTAGTGGTTTGGGGACAAACTTATTGATATACGTCCCCAGATGTTAGTTAAATATGGCTCGTTTTGGGCACAAGCTCAAAAAGAAAACTCTTTTAGAGTTTAGGTTATTCATTATAATGAGCTTTAAATAAAAACCAAACAACCCTATGGTATGTTCTCAATCACACAAACATCCGTATATATACCATATATATACCGGGCCCACAACGGAAGCGGGGCATTATGGGGGATCCCCGTAAACCTAATGACATGTTTCATGTGATGTGATCCACATTGTGTTTACTAAGTCGGTGTATATATTTAGATAGAAAGGAAGAAAATGGGTTTTATTGCATCTTTCTTTAACCTCTCCAGACTAATATCAGCAGAACCGACTCTTACGCAACAGACACACGGGGATCCACAGGTTTTTTCCCGTGAGATTTTCCTTGTACACTAGTGTTTTTGAATCCCAGAGTGTCCATCTGACCTGATCCAGGAACATTTGGACCCTGGAATGACCAGAGCTTAGAGTTTGGAGGAAAAATATACGTTTTACATTTAGAAGCATCGCCTACAGTTCCCACAGATATGGCGAGCGCTCCGTTAAACTCAGCCAGCGACGGGTCACCCTGTGACGGGCCGTTCAGCGCATGTTTGTTAGTGGTTTGGCTCAGTTTCCCAGGTTTAGATGCGTGTGTGTCTGTTTGCCAGCCTGTGGTTGCTGGAACGCGTGTGTGTGTGTGTGTGTGTTGTTATTGGAATGCAGAAAGGGGCAAGGACGTTACTCGATTCTCAAACCAATCACGAACTCTAGCAACCGTGTGTGTGGGTGACAGTGAGAGTATAAACACACCGGCGACCGGACGGATGACAGACACAGAAGAAACGAACACCATCGACTCACTGAGAGAAGAACCCAAGACCTGAGGAACCATGAAGACTCTGGGGCTCCTGTCTGTCTGCGCTCTGCTGTCTGTCTGCTCGTCTATGGGAGGTGAGACTCGCTCTTTATAACCTCTCGAAGCTTGTGTTGGTGAGCCCTTAACAGTGTGTTCTGCGTGTGTCTAGTGTACACAGAGCCTGAACCTGCAGATGTGGTGGTTCCTCCATCCGTGGCTCCTACTGAAACTGCCTCTTCATCATCATCATCATCATCTGCCTCAGATTCCTCTTCATCTTCATCTTCCTCTGAGTCCAATTCTGATTCTGCATCTGATTCTGCATCCGATTCCACATCCGACTCTGCGTCTGATTCAGCATCTGATTCATCCTCTTCCTCGTCTGAGTCAAACTCTGTCAGCGCTGAAGGTGAGAAATGACCCGTCTTGTGTCTCTCTGTGTTTATTATTCAGTCAGTTTGGTGAAGTAAAGGTGTTTTTGTGTGTTTTCAGGCACGCCTGCCACTCATGTGCTGCTGAAGAGAGACGTGGCGGCTTCACTTCTGAGACACCGGAGAGCAGGAGCACCGGCGGCCGATCTGAGTCTTCAACAGCTGGAGAGGTGAATCACACACACACACACACACACACACGGACACAGACGCACACACAC
>NC_138738.1:41020200-41077700 GCF_965113295.1 Leuciscus leuciscus | reverse complement strand
TGTTTCCACTCATCATCCTTGAGATGTTTCTGCACTGGATTGAAGTCCACCTGTGGTGACTTCAGTTGATTGGACATGATTTGGAAAGGCACACACCTGTCTATATGTGGCCCTGGACCACAAAAACAGTCACATCAATTGTATCAATCATCTGAAAGCTGAATAAATAATCTTTCCATTGATGTGTGGTTTGTTATGATAGGACAATATTTGGCCAAGATAAAACTATTTAAAAGTCTGGAATCTGAGGATGCAAAAAAATCGAAACATTGAGAAAATCTCCTTTAAAGTTCTACATTTATGTTGGCGATTGTGCTGCATTCACTCACAAAAATAAGTGTTTTATATGTTTATGGTAGTAAATTTACAAAATATCTTCATGGATCATGATCTTTACTTAATATCCTAATGATTTTTGGCATAAAAGAAAAATCGATAATTTTGACCCGTACAATGTATTGTTGGCTATTGCCACAAATAAACCCGTGCAACATGTGACTGATTTTGTGATCCAGGGTCATGTATAAGGTCCATCAGTTAAAGGTGCTGTATGTAACTTTTTTACTCTACTAAAGCATAAAAAATACCATAATATGTTTGCAGATATTTAGGAAACATGCTAATATACTCGTTTCTCTGAAGAACACTTCTACAGCCAGTTATTTTACTTATTATTTTACACGTTCCGTGTTGTCAGTCGGTTTTTGTTTTGGTCTGTGTGACTCCGCCCACAGCCAGTTCAGCCAATAGTGTTCCCACATCCGGGATGCCATTTGGCAGGAAACACAGCGTATGCAACCATGGAAATGAGCAAACAAACTGGGTCAGAGATTGCAGATTCCACACAACCTAAAAAGCCTCGGTATCCATCTAAAAATCTCTATGAACGAGAGCATATTAAAACGTGAATAAATCAACTCATTAACTTACAGTCTGTAAGTCTTCTCGGCTTTCGTTGTCAATTGCGCTCGTTCCTGTCGCATGTCTTCAAACATGTGAGCGTCGAGTCTGAGGAGGCGGGGAAACAACGATCTACGATATTTTGAATTTGGACTGCAGTACCGATTTCGACCACTAGCTGTCATTCTTACAGACTGCACCTTTAACAGTGCATGTCGGAGCACAAACCAAGCCATATAGTCCAAGGAATTGTCAGTAGACCTCCGAGACAGGATCGTATCGAGGCACAGATCTGGGGAAGGGCACAGGAACATTTCTGCAGCATTGAGTTTCTGCTCATTTCAACCCAATGACTACAAATGGAAGAAGTCTGGAGCCACCAGGACTCTTCCTAGAGCTGGCCGTTGTCGTTATGGGTTATTGTTTCTAGAAGTTTGAGGAAAATAATACATTTAATCTGGAAATTGGAATAAGGCTGTAACAAAACAAAATGTGGAAGAAGTGAAGCGCTGTGAACACTTGTATGCAGTATCCGGATGCAGTGTACTGACGTCTGTCTCTCCCGATCATCTGACTTTCTGTGTTGTTTTTCAGGCCCAAAGATGCAGCAAAAGCTTTAAAGAAGAGGATTGTGGGTAATAAGAACTTCAGGGAGGTGATGCTGGCTCTGACCGTGAGTGTTCGTTACATCACTTCCTCTACAGGAGTGAATCGCGCGTGTGTCTCCTTCATCATAAGACGGCTGCCGATGGGAGCAATATCCCGTCTAAACTATTGAAGCCACGGATCAAAAAATAATAGGCGTGAATCAAAACTTTAAAAACGCATGTAAAAATATATTGCACAAACTGAAAAAAATTATGCAAAATGATCAGAATAGCAAACAATGTGGTCACGGATCAAAATACAATAAGCGTGAATAAAAACTTTGAACACATTCAAATTGATTTTGCACAAAACTTAAACTTAAGTTCATGCTTTCTTAAAAATGATGTTTTCCTTGGTTTTATTATTCTGTACTTTGTGCTTTCTTGCATTTTCTGCTCTTATTTTACTCTTTTGTAAGCTTGTGCTGTTTTTCTCTTCGCTCTTCTTTCCACGTTCTGCGCTTGCTTTTCCAAATGTTGCAGTTCCAGTTTCATGTAAATTAGGGCGGGCTTAAAGGATTAGTTCACTTTCAAAAACATTTTTGCTGATAATTTACTCACCCCGATGTCATCCAAGATATCCATGTCTTTCTTTCTTCAGTCGAAAAGAAATTAAGGTTTTTGAGGAAAACAGTCCAGGATTTTTCTACACAGAATGGACTTCAATGGCAACCAACTATACCAATGTTCAAAGAAGGTTCAAATGTCCGTCTCAATGCAGCTTCAAAGTCTCGACACGATCCCAGTCAAGAAATAAGAGTCTTATCTCGCGAAATGATCATCATTTAAAAAAAAAAAAATATATATATATATATATATATAGATATAGATATATATAGATATAGATATATATATATATACTTTTTAACCACAAATGCCCATCTTGTACCATCTCTGAGATGCGCCACGGATGCATCACGTTGGAAAGGTCACAAAAATAATAATAATAATAATAATAATAAATTAAAACAAAGATGTCGGACGATTTTGAAGTTGGAGGAGAAAATGAGATGGAATTTTTCACCCTTCCCTGCCTTTCTGAACCGGAGTACACAGACAAATAACTTAAAGAGATGACGTGACGCGTGACCTTTCCAGCGTGATGATGCAATACATCTCAGAGATGGTACACGACGAGCATTTGTGGTTAAAAAGTATTAATTAAATTTTTTAGAAAATGACCGATCGTTTCGCTGGATAAGACCCTTATTTCTCAATTGGGATCGTGTCGAGACTTTGAAGCTGCATTGAGACGGACATTTGAACCTTCTTTGAACATTGGTATAGTTGGTTGCCATTGAAGTCCATTATATAGAGAAAAATCCTGGAATGTTTTCCTCAAAAACCTTAATTTCTTTTCGACTGAAGAAAGAAAGACATGGATATCTTGGATGACATCGGGGTGAGTAAAATATCAGCAACATTTTTTTTTGAAAGTGAACTAATCCTTTAATTAGAGCGTTGGTCCTCTAGTTCTAGATTGACAGCTCCTCCTCCAGCCAATCAATGGAGATTGATCCCACACTGCCGGTGTGTGTTTCAGGTTCTGGAGACGTGTGTGAAGAACTGCGGCCAGCGTTTCCATGTGTACGTCTGTGCTAAAGAGTTTGTGGAGGGCGTCCTGGTCAGAGCGATCCTGCCCAAAAACAACCCACCCATGATCCTCCACGACCGAGTGCTGAACCTCATCCAGGTGCGTCTCACTGCAGGTGTTGAGAATATTAATGCGACGGAGCATTGACGCTCTTCTGTGCTTCAGGCGTGGGCCGATGCCTTCAGGAACAGTCCTTCTCTGTCTGGAGTGGTGAGCGTATATGAGGATTTGAGGCGGAGAGGCCTGCAGTTTCCCATGACGGATCTAGACTCTCTCTCTCCCATCCACACACCCAACCGGGTAAATCTCCCATTCACCGTCGTCCAGTGTTTGTGTGGGGTCAAACAGTGCTCCTTTTATTCTAATCAGGGAATTTTACAACAATGTTTTCCAGTCATAGATATTAAAGCTCCCCTATTATGCTGTTTTTAAAGGTTTCTAATGTTGTCTTAGAGTCTCCTACAATAATTTTAAATGCATCCAGGGTCAAAAAACACTTTAATGTCCTCATAATCTCCACTGCAGCATCAGCTGTTTTCTCTCAGTGTCTGAAACGCTTCGATCAAGGATTCAGTCTCTCTAAGCTCCGCCTCTCTGAGAGCTGCTCTGCTCTGATTGGTCAGAAACCAAACACTCATTATCATATCTGAATCTCAGCTCTTGACACACAGGTGATACGAACAGTAACGATGGCGTGGGTTTTACCGTATCAATCTCAAAGAGCGTCTTCTCGACATGAACAACATGAACCAAACTCTTCCAGTCTCAGATAAACTACAGTGTTTGAGGGGCGGAGCTATGAGACGCTGTTCAGCCAATCAAGAGTGTTATGCAAATGAGTTTCAAACCTATGTAGGATCAGCAGGAAGTGAGACTGAATTACTGACGACTCACTTCAGTTCAGAATCGACAAAAACTCTGTTTATCTGCACTTTGATCTTTGAAACTTTGCAGAGCTTTTACATTCACAAACAGCTTTATTACAAACTACGTGAAAGGTATTATCTGAAAAAGCATAACAGGGGCACTTTAATAAAAAGTCTAGTAGTTTTAATAATAATAATAATAATATGTTTATTTTATATAGCGCCTTTCTGAGGACTCAAGGTCGCTTTACAATAATTACAAAAACACATAACATAGAAACATGACATAGAGACGATACACATAAACTGTGAAGGATAACATAGTAGAGGTTTTAAGTCCAGTATAGTTTTCTGTAGTGAATATATAAGAGCAGCGTGAACATTCTGCTAAACGTCTTTTATGTTTGATGACAGAATGGTCATTATATGTATATATTGTAATATTAGCTGTCGTGTTAGAACAACTGTGTGAATAACTCTTCACTCTTCATCATCTCTCTCAGAGTATTCCAGAAAACGGGACGCCTCCCTCATCCGTGTCTCCGTCTGCTTCCAGGACACACACTAACTCGTCACCAGCGGCACACACTCCTCAGTGTGTCCCATCCAACGGACAACTGACCCCTGTTTCACCTGAGGAGGTACAAACACACGAGCTCAGCAAGGAGGGACTCATTAGTCAGCATGAAACAGAAGTTGTGCTGGTCTTCTCTCCTCTATTGTGTCTTATATCGAGTGAATCGCTCCAGGAACGAGAACAAATGTGGGCGGGGCTTGATTGTCTCTGTGGGGAATTTATTGGATGGTTGTGGTTTGCTATTGGCTGATCTCATGTGAGTGACAGATTATAGCCCCACCCTCGTCATCAGAGAAGAGAAGAGAAGCTGCAAGAGAAACTTGTTCTCATTCAAGATTACACATACTGTTATTTTCATTTCATCTTAGTCCAGAATAAGTCATAGTGTCACACATTTTATAGGCTACATTTTATACACTGAACATTAAATCTGTGACACTAGTTAACTCTAACGAATATGTAACGCATGTTTTAATATGCCGGAAGGAAATGCTCAGGGGTTAAAGGTCAGGGGTCTGGGGTGCTCAGGGGTTTGGAGTGCTCAGGGGTTAAAGGTCAGGGGTTTGGGGTGCTCAGGGGTTAAAGGTCAGGGGTCTGGGGTGCTCAGTGTTTGTGTGTGTGTGTTCTGACTGGTTTTCCTCCAGAAGCAGAAGCTGAGATCTGAACTGGATCTGGTCAAAGGAAACCTGACCGTCATGACTGAGATGTTGAACCACGTCAAACCTGGAGAGACTTCAGCATCGGACGCAGAACTGCTGCAGGTGTGTGTGTGTGTGTGTGTGTGTGTGTGCCTGCGTTTTAGTAGTCTTGTTTTGATCATGACTAACCTGTGTGTGTGTGTGTGTGTGTGTGTGTGTGTGTGTGTGTGTGTGCGTGCGTGCCTGCGTTTTAGTAGTCTTGTTTTGATCATGACTAACCTGTGTGTGTGTGTGTGTGTGTGTGTGTGTGTGTGTGTGTGTGTGTGTGTGTGTGTGCGTGCCTGCGTTTTAGTAGTCTTGTTTTGATCATGACTAACCTGTGTGTGTGTGTGTGTGTGTGTGTGTGTGTGCGTGTGCGAGCAGCAGCTGTATTCGGTGTGTAAGCAGATGCAGCAGAGGGTTGTAGAGTTGATTCCTAATCTATCAGAGGACGAGATGATCGGAGAACTTCTGCTGATCAATGATGATCTCAACAACGCGTTCATCCGCTATGAGAGGTGTGGCACACACACACACACACACACACACACACACACACACACACACACACACACACACACACACACACACACAGGTGACGCTCCAGTGCAGCGAGAGTCTAATCCAGTTTCCAGATCTACAGTAACACTTCCCATATCTCTCTCTCTCTCTCTCTCTCTCTGTCTTTCTCTCTCTCTCTCTCTCTCTCTCTCTCTCTCTCTCTCTGTGTGTGTCTCTCTCTCTCTCTCTCTCTCTCTCTCTCTCGTGTGTGTGTCTCTCTCTCTCTCTCTCTCTCTCTGTGTGTGTGTCTCTCTCTCTCTCTCTCTCTCTCTCTCTGTCTTTCTCTCTCTCTCTCTCTCTCTCTTCTGTGTGTCTCTCTCTCTCTCTCTCTCTCTCTCTCTGTGTGTGTCTCTCTCTCTCTCTCTCTCTCTCTCTCTCTCTCTCTGTGTGTGTGTGTCTCTCTCTCTCTCTCTCTCTCTCTCTCTCTCTCTCTCTCTCTCTCTCTCTCTCTCTCTCTCTCTCTCTCTCTCTCTCTCTCTGGTTGAAGGTTTGACCGTTTGAACATGCAGAAATCAAACACAGAAGAACAGCAGGAACCACAGGTAAGTCTTCATCTACTTTATCCGACTCATAATCTTTTTTATATATAAATTATATAAAAATGAATTGGAGACGAATTTCCTCTAGTGGAAGTGTTTGGTACTGCAGCCAAACACACACTGACTGAAAGCTCATTTTTTGAGATATCAACCTCATATTTGGAACACAACTTGTTCAGAATTATGCCTTAGATTTTCTTCAAGTTTTAGAGTAAAATGTGTTTTGGAAAATATATATTTTATATAAAAATGTTAAATGGTATTTTTGTGCATATTTCAGAACAATAAATGTAACATTTTATAATTTTTTTCAAGTTCACTTTAAAAAAAAAAAAAAAACGAATGCAAAAATCCCCTAAACATACAAAATATTAAATAAAAAATATTATCAAACTAAAATATATTACTATCATTTCATTGAAATAAAAAAATATATTTGGTGATTTTTGACCGATACGCGACAGTACCAGATATGTATATATGCAGTAATCTCAGGGCAAAAATCATGCATGATTACTTACGTAGATTACTTTAAAAACACGTTGAGATAATGCAAACGTGTGGCTTCAACAAAAGCATAAACCATCGATAAACAGTCTTGAACTCACAGTACTCCTGTTTTTAAAGGTTAAAATAATTATCATCCAGAGAAAATGAATGGAATTTTAACTTCCAACTTGATTTGGACCAATGAGAATTGACGGTGGGCGGAGCTACTCAGCCCAACTGCACAGAAATATAAGCCAAGCAACCGATGAAACATTGTGGAATCACACCTGTTAGAAAATAGTGTAAATATCTAATATCTAATCCAATGCAGCTTTACAATAACATCTATAAAGATCGTTTGTAATTATATGATTGCATACTGATATTTATCTATATATCTACGCAATGATTTATGTGACCAGACTGAGAATGGAAACCTTATTGACCTCAGCCCTGAGTCTCCATCACCCAATCAGATCACTCCCCCAGCTGTCAATCAACATGAGCCCCGCCCTCCATCTGACCTCACAAACCACTCAGGTGAGAGAGATCCAGTTCTGTGGTTTCAATGAGTGTAAGAGACCTGGACGTAACGTGTGTGTGTGTGTGTCTGTGTCTGTGTCTGTGTCTGTGTGTGTGTCTGTCTGTCTGTCTGTGTGTGTGTGTGTGTCTGTGTCTGTGTCTGTGTCTGTGTCTGTGTGTGTGTGTGTGTGTGTGTGTGTGTGTGTGTGTGTGTGTGTGTGTGTGTCTCAGCGCCTGAAGACGAGGAGTTTGACATGTTTGCTCAGACGAGGAGCAGTTCTCTGGCGGAACAGAGGAAGAGGTTTGTGTTTGACACAGTTCATCTGAAGGTCTTTATCGGGCATGTGAAGTGAGCCGTGTGTGTGTGTGATGATGCTGTGGTGTGTGTGTGTGTAGTGTTCGGTACGAGCACCCGGGTGCAGTGGAGGGTCTGGCTGAAGCTCTGGACACGCGGCTGCAGGTGACGGCAGGGGTCAGTACACACACACACACACACACACGTGTACAGTACTGTGTCTGACATGCAGAGGTGTGTTTGTGTGTGAAGGACGGTGAGAGCGAATGGGTCCGTCAGTCTCAGTGGATTTACAGTGAGGGTCTGGTGGGTTTCAGAGTCGCCGATACACACTTCCATTCATTCACTCAAAAAACACACACAACGGCTTCTGTACATGTGGAAGATCCTCCTTCACGTTTAATCTACAATCATGCTTTGGGTTTCTTTGCAGCTGGTGTGAAATGAGGCCTGTCACGATCATGAATTTTGTGCTGACGATTAATTGCCATAAAAATAATGATTTGTGAATCATATATAATAATAAAAAAGTGAACTAAAATAAGATTTACTTTAATGCTGTGAAAATTTATATTTATATAATTAATTGTAATATAATTCATATAATATATATAATGCAGTCTGATTCAAGGAAGCTTATTTCCGCCACAGAATAAAAAAAGCTTTTTATCTCACAATTCTGACTTTTTCCCTCAGAATTGCGTGATTTTAACGATGCAATTGCGAGTTATAAAGTCAGAATTGTTAGAAAAAAAGTCAGATTTTCAAGATATAAACTCGCAATTGCAAGAAAAAAGCAATTCTGACTTTATATCAGGCAATTTTGAGGGGAGAAAAGTCCGAATTGTGAGATAAAAAGTCCCAATTATCATTTAAATAGTTTTATACCGTGGCGGAAACAAGCTTCCATACTGATCAAACTCACAAATCCTGTCAAATATCTTTATGCACTTTATAACAGTGCCTTTTAATATTTATTTGTATACCGGAAAAGGAGACTCGCACAATATCATGCATTTGATGCCATTTCTTTAAGAGTTTAAATTTCCCTTATTTTTGATGGTAAAATGTGATTAAAATTGATTCTGCTCAATTATTGCGGTTATCTCAAATAATTGTGATTAGATCAAATAATGATGATTAATCAATAATGCGACAGGCATGTTTGTGAGGTGTATGTCCGCCGTCAGGTGATGGTTGGCCGTTGGCTCTCTTATCTGTGTGATTTGCATGTACTGACAGATGAAGGGTAACTTTCTAATCATCTCTAATGGATCAGTACCACACACACCGGTGATCAATATAAAACAAACTGAGATCTTGTGAGGAACGTTTGTGTTGTTTTGTGTCCGTCAGGCTCCGGCTCCACGCAGCTCCGCCATGGATGACATCGAGAGGTGGTTGTGTGCAGAGATGGTAAAGAGAGATCTGTTTTTACTCTGATCAATACGTGTGTGTAATGCTGATCAGCGGCGCCCCCTGCTGGAGTCACAGCACAGCACACACTGATGAGGATATATTCTGCTTTTTAACCAAGCGGCATCCTTCCGGTCTCTCTCTTGAATCCAACACTGATGAGACTTAAACTGCAGTTCACCGACTGGCCACTAGAGACCGGCTGCAGAAGAGACTCAATCCCATTAACCCTCATGTTAAAATGCCCAACTTTACAGCAGAAAAAGCATGTTTACAGCCTGGTGCAAAAAGTGGTTTTGGTCTATATAGCTAATTTTTGCCCTTCATGATGACTGTGAGGGGGGTGAATATTTTTATAACTCATCCATTTAAATTATATTAAGCCTTAAAGTTCTGCATAATTAATGGCATGGCCACTTGAGTGACAGGTGGATTGCCGCTGATGTCACTACTAGCCGTTTGTCTGCTGTCTGTTAGCTTTATGTCACCTCAGCTAATCCGCCTCTTTCTCGTTTATCCGGGAGTGACGCTGCCAAGATGGCGACGGCCGGCTCCGCCCACTTTGGGCTTCAAAAATGTTCTTCAGAAACGTACGGGTGACGTCACGGACACTACGCCCATATTTTTTACAGTCTATGATTTTAATACTTTCTGTAGTGTGTAATGTTTCATGCTCAAACAGCACAAAGTCCCTCCAGCGGGAGTTCTCCTCTATATCAGTGTCAGTGTTTCTGAACTCCTGAAACGCCTCCATTGTAGTCTTGAGTTTCTGCCGGGAACGAACACATCACAATATTCCTCATTATAATAATTCATACGCAGAATAAAGGGGCGGGGCCTGGTTGAGTTAGTTAGGAGTGTGTTAAACTGGCGGTTATGGTAAGGAGCGGGACATTTCCCAAACACGACCAATCACAACACACTGCTCCAGCCGACCAATCAGAGCACAGTGTGCTTTTCAGGAGGAGGGGCTTCATAGAGACAGGAAGTAAACAGAGCATTACTGACAGACTGGGAGGAGAGGAGCCGCAACAATGGAGAATATGAGGAAAATAATCAACATTCAAGCAGGAAAACCTGTTCTAGTAGAGAGAAAAAATGCCTTTCTTACTTTTTTTACTAGATAAGCAAAATTACATAAGAAATTGTTTTCTGAAGAAAAAAAAAACTGAATTAAGCGAGTTTTTTCTTAAAACAGGCAAAATGATCTGCCAATGGGGTAAGAGGAATGATCAAATGGAAACTATTATTTTTCTTATTCCACTGGCAGATCATTTTACTTGTTTGAAGCAAAAACTTAGATTTCTTAATTCTTATTGTCACATCTTATGTCATTTTAATTATCTAGTAAATGCATCTTGATTTAAGAATTTTTAGATATCGACTGGAAACAAGACAAAAATACTTAGTAAAAGAAGCCTTTTTGCTGTGCATTCACACACAACTTATTATAGCTTACTACTGCTCGAATTGTTTATCATGAAATAATGTCTTTTGTCTCCATGTCAGTGTGATAATCGGTGGTAAACTGCTGGTATTCCCTTCTAAACATGTTGATGATGTTTTTCAGCCTGACGTTGATGAAAGTGAGGGTGTGACCAGTGAAGGTGAGAGTCTGTGCGGATGTGTGTTTCTCATTATATCTGATTCTCTCTCTCACACACACACACACTGTTAGTCATCCGTCATGTTTTCTGCTCTCTTTCTTCTCGCTGACAGAGTTTGATAAGTTTTTAGCAGGCCGAGCTGAAGCTGCAGATCATCTTCCCTTGATGAATAACGTCTCGTCTGCCGGCGTCGTTCACTCAAGCCCTCGACAGGCGACGCAGGAGCAAAACCACGAGCAGATCTTCACGCTCTGAGAGCCATCACACAGGAAGTCCCGAACGCATCACTTCCTGTGCTCAAATCCTCATGTTCATTGAGGAAGACTCCCACAGCAGATCCTCATCTTCATTTCACTTTAGTTTTGTTTCTAATACTGAATTTGGCCTTTAATGTGTGTGTGTGTGTGTGTGTGTGTGTGTGTGTGTGTGTGTGTGTGTGAGAGAACCTTTTGACCATTCATAAAAACAACCAATAAGCTGTTTTTTGCCTTTGTAAGTTAATTTTTATTAACGTGCATATTCACTGAGTGTAAAAAGCATTAATTTATGTTGTAAATTAACCATGATGATAAGAATGACTTATGACTCTGACTGAATAAACTGACACTGTAATGTTCATGTTTGTTTCAGATCGTGTGGTTTGTGTGATGGTTGATTAGCTGTATCTGTAATTATGTTCATGTTTGAATTTCTCACTTAAAAACGTATAAAAGCATCCAAACCAGTGCGTCTTGTTTGAGTTTCATCGCTCGAGGGATAGTTCTCAAAAATGAGACTTCTGGCATCATTTGCGTTCCAGAGCCGATGTGGGTGTTGAACATGTGATGGATGGAGAATCAGATAAAAGTCACCATGAAAATAAAATGGACTGTTTTTTTAATAGAATATTGCAGTATTTATTAAGGCTAAGTGATTTATCCGTGCATATCATTTATTTTTAAATGATTGTGGCTTCTTAATTTTTTTTATTTATTTTTTTTATAACTTGGAATAGCAGTCCACACCACAACTATCACAATAATGTCACAGAGAAGCTAACAGAAATATGTTCTAACAGCGTTTTGCTAATGCTATTTCTGAATGTTCTCTGAACGTTCAAACGTTTTTAAACGTAAAATAAAAAAAATACAATTGGTAGTGCGAATGTCAATGGAACATTCTACCCATAATGCTGACATCATGGGAACGTTACGTTAAATATTTCTGTGAATGATGTATAAATTATCTTTTTGTGGTAATATTTTGAGAACATTAGACCAGATAACTAACGAACGTTCTATTAGTTCATAACTTTGTGAAAAACAAAGGTTGCCAGAGTGTTTGCTAAAGCTCAGAGAACGTTCAGCTGCCTTCCTATCGTTGAAATCACTTTCAAAACGATTTTTACCAATAATAAAAACATGGACAGCCAATCAAAATCCATCCTACTTTAAAGAGAGCATTTAAAGTGGCAGACGATAAAACTGCAGCGATCGCTTACAATAAACAGATATCACCCTAGGTCTGAACGGGCTTCTGTTACACTAAAGGCAGGGTAGACAATGTTTTTTTTCATTAACGCTTTGTTTTTCTGATTGAAACTCACACCACATCCTGATAGCAATCAATAATAGAATTAATTTAAAAATGTTCATATTCATATATCTTCTGTGGAAGTCTCAGGATTAAAAATATAAAAAAAATTCTCGGTCCGAATGCATACGATGATGTCCTACCTTCCTGTCAGTGTATGTATTTCCATAACTCCGCGCACCTGCTCGCGCGGCAGACATCACACGCCATCTGCGCGGTTCATGCTATGCAGAGTTAGACTGACGTCAGTCACCGAGCACCGCAAACGAACAGCAACAACTTTTTACAGTTCCTCCTGAACCAAAACAACGAATATTTGCTGTGTTTACGCCATGTCAGAACTGTAATTTAGACACGGCAATCCATTGGTATTCTACCCGGAGCTGTTCACGTCTTCAGACTCAGATTTATGCGTTTCTCTGGCAACACTATTAATGCTGAAATGAATCTGCAACAGTCAGGTGGTACAAGTAAGACCTCTGTAAGTGGTTCACGTTTATAATTATTGTAGTGTGATGTGCTTTGAGATATGAGGGAGTTTAATGGCATCTCTAATGATGCTGTGCTGGATCTGCTCAGGTTCATGTGTTTTGAAGGAGGCGTGGCTTTGGAGAAGAGATCTCATGCTTTCAAGGCTAACTTGCTTTTGCTAGCCTCTCTGAAATTATCTACCCGACCTAATCCTAAACTTTCTATTGTGAATATTTCCACCATTATACAGTAATAACGAGCAAATTAATGTGTATTTAAAAAAAATGTAAAAGTGCCATCAAAACTGCAACATTCAGGAATAATGAGTAAGATTTTATTATAAAAAATATAGTGTTAATAATACAAATGCATATATACACATGGTTACAAAATAATTCTGACAATGGATTTTTTCTGGAGGATCTGTCATTTGAATCACTATGAACTAACATACAATCATGTTAATTATTAATGATATGATAAAATAACACATTTATTGTCTCCAAAATGTGACGTCATGTTTTCAAAAGTGCTAATGATGTCAGTTTAAAAGGCGTAGGCCATCCCGACGGCCAGAACCACGAACACGCCGAGCAGCGCCCGCAGGAACCGGGGCATCAGAGATGAGGAGCTCTGCAGTGACTCACACGCTGCGTCACCTGAGGAGAACATGAACACGTTTACAACACGCTTAACACACCGAAACATCCATCACAAGTACAAACATGAGCCAGTGTTTTACCTGCTGTGGTCGTCGTGTTCTGCTTGTGTTGTGTGTGTCTCTGTCTCACTTCAGTTTCTGTCTCTGACACGCGGCTCACCGAGTCCTGAAGCTCGTTAAAGACCTGAGGAAACGAGAGCAAACGATCAGCTCGTCCACAACAGCTTCAGTCACTCGTCAGTGAGCAGCTTGTGTTAGGCTTTTCCTATAACACCTGATGTACTCGTTACATCATAAGTAGAATGGCGTCTATGCTAATGTTAGTCTTTCTGCTTATTCCTAGGCCTACTGTAGTCAGCCGGATCCGGGCCGGATGGAGTACCTGCACTTTTTTTTCTCCATTTCTTCACCTGATGAGTTTTAGTTCCTTGCCACTGTCGCCTTAGTCTTTTGGCTTGCTTTCATTTAATATAATATTCAACAATATTATTGATCTGCCTGCATTGACACCATCATATAAGAACTGAACTGGATGATGACAGAGCAGCTATATATATATAAATGAACTAAATTAATACGTTTTTTACAACAAAAATGAACCATCACTGAACTTACTTAAGCTGGACTATGACGCTATTTTCTTCTAGAAACAAACTTTGTTGCATTATTTCCCTGTTTTCACTGTAAGCTGCTTTGAAACACTGTGTTGTAAAAAGCGCTGTATAAATAAAGGTGAGCTGACTTGAGAAGGAGATGGATCGCTCTGAAGGAGCTGCAGTGATGGATCGCTCTGAAGGAGCTGCAGTGATGGATCGCTCACCTGGACGTTGAGCTCGAATGCGAGGATGGCCTCGTTCAGGACCCCGTTCCTCTGCTCCTCCGTCAGCTCGACGCTGTTCATGCGGCTCCTGTACAACTGCTTGAAGAGGTTCGGGCTGCTGACGCCCGGAAACGAGAAGAACGACAAGCCCTCTCCGTTCCTCAGCCCTAATGACTTCTGCGTGATGCGGCCCAGCACCTGCCCCCCCGACAGGTCGCCCAGGTACCGTGTGTACGCGTGAGCCACCAGATACTCAGGGTGACCTCTGCCCACCTGAGAGACACAACACAACCGATTCAGAGCAAAGTCACGATATTCTCGAGGAATAAAGGGTGTAAATGACGTATGACATCTTAAACATGTCTCAGATGTGTAACCAGGGCTTGACATTAACACACGCGGGTGTATTTCAGCAGTGGCGCTTAACGCAGTCACTTTGGCGGGTTGAATTTTATATATAATATATACATTTTTCAATTGTAATCTTTTAAAAAGACATCTGAAATAATAAACTAAGTGCAATGTAGTGTCAAAAATGTGGATTTTTCAATACATCGATACTGAAATATCTAAAATGCTTCTAATACTCATTTTCCTCAGAATAGATACACAATACCAGCTGCTCTTTCTCTCTCTCTCATCTCTCCGACAGCGA
Organism: Leuciscus leuciscus; assembly: GCF_965113295.1. NCBI lineage: Eukaryota > Metazoa > Chordata > Actinopteri > Cypriniformes > Leuciscidae > Leuciscus > Leuciscus leuciscus. Next base: position 41,062,831 of record NC_138738.1, on the reverse strand, counting down.
GAGACACACAAACCCGCCTCCACTCACTCACTTGCTCCATTCGCTCCGGATGAATATTGTTGGTGTTACAGGGCTTGAGTTTCACTGTGGGATTGGTCATATTGAGCATAATTTTACTCATTCCCACAGATTTTATGTTTACACCAAAAGTGCGGCACATAAAGCCGCCTCTCAGAAATAAATTGATCTATTTTTCGCTGCTCATTGTGCTTAAACAGTCAAATACACACAAAATAATTTCAAAATGCCCGTTTTGATGAGTATTCACGCACGTTTTAAGTGAAAGTAAACAGTTGAGAAAGAAAACGCACGAGTAACAGTATAGTGCGTCAGGTCTTAAAGTGACAGCAGCCTAATAAACCTGCTGACAAATTATGAGATAATATTAAAAATATCTGTATGGCAGTTTTTCCTCAATGGTATCGATGTCAAAATTGTGGCCAGTGAAAATGCTGAGTGACTAGTAACTTTGGAGACTCGCAACACCGTGACTGGAGAGCAAAGAGTTAATGTCAAGCCCTGTGGGTAACACTTAGGAGAAGTGTACAAATGGACAAGGTTCCAGTTGTTAACATTAGTTATCTACATTAGTTCAGATGAACTAACAATTAAAAATACTACTAAAGCATTTACATTTTAAGCATGATTCTCAGTCACTGCCGATAATCTCAAAATGGCCAGATATCAGTGGATTAATGTGTTCTCTGTGTTCACCTCTCTCAGTCTGCCGGCGTATCTCAGTGTGGCGGCCGGCACCGTGATCTTCTCCTTCCAGTCCTGGCCGTAGAAATGCTCCAGGTCTTTCCCGATGGACTCCAGCCGGCCCAGTTCCTGAGGGAAGTATATGGGAGCCACGGCATCATGGGAAGCGTTCCTGTCCAGCTCTTCCTCCAGCGCCTCGTATATCTTATACAGCGAACACAAGAGCAGCTGAAACACAGAGCAGAAGAACACCAGGTTAGATTCATTACGAAGACCAAATCTAAGGGCGTTTTCAGACCGAAAGAGGGACTTCATTTGTTACAATGTTGCATTTTCGCTTTCACAAGGCAACATTTCAAAGCGTACCAAAATGTGTTTATGCAAGTCACGATCTTGGATCTTGGAGCGATGGTTGTGTTCATATACGCCTAAACTAACAAAAAAACGCACCAGGTTCCGAAACAAACGCTCCAAACGAGCACCTTAAACTCTGCTGGTCAAGCTGTTATTATTAGGCTGGTTTACAGCGAGTTGTGTTGGTGCGTTGTGATCGGTAAGGGATAGTGTACATCCAGCCGGTTGTTATCTTATCCGGCTTTACGCTTGGGTGGTACTAACCTTTTAGATCGGAAATGCAACAACAGTCACATCGCATATTCGATGACTAACTTGTAAGACTAGTCTAAGCGGTTTATGCAACTGAAGCCAGCGGGTCTTGCATCAGACTGAAGATGTTTCTTCTGAGATAACAACCGGCTGGATGTACATTATCCCGCTTGTTACACGGCTGCTTGCCACATAAGTAAATAATTAGACATGAAATATTGATCTGAGTTGAAATATTTGATCAGCTCTTTAATCGCAAAGCTTCCGTAGAGAGAGGACCGGACATTTAATGGATACGTTACAATCCTAACACTTATTACACAGCATTTCAACACATAAATAATTATGGGGATAAGAGATATTGATTTCAGATTTTAAAATCGTACCTGTTTGTATCTTATAATCCAACAATGTACAAAACAATAGTCGCAAAATGGCCGCCGCTGCGTTTGTATGAAACGAGAGAGCGAGTCCACGATACTGGAGGGCATTATTAAATAACTGTACACACAAAATATTGATTCGGCTGAGTTTTAATGTTTTATTAGCTCACCAAAAGCAAAACTTCCACGAAGGAAAATCTTTCCTAGCGAGCGTATATCGCTGATGACCTCAGTGACCCGGATGAGCCTGTGTTTCTCAAGTTATTTGGAAATAATATACCGCTGGATGGCACGATTGACCAATCAGAATCAAGTATTCCACAGAGCCGTGTAATAATAAATAATAAACTGGTAATAATATAGTAATAATAATAAACTACGGTTAATACCAAACTAATAACATTAGTTTCCATGTCTAAAACATCCTTCAATCAATCATGACGCTTGAGCCGGTGTGATATAGTGAATATAGTCACTCGCTGTGTGTCGCGTCTAAACACCCGTCGCTGTATAACGCAGCCTGTCGTGTTAAACACACTGCGGGGTGAATCACCTGGTACTGTTGAAGAGACACGTCTCCTCTCTGGTAGCTAAGCATCAGCTCGGTGTTCTCCGCTCGCACGTGACTCTCTTTAGTCGCAGCTTTGATCAACTCTGATAGATCACTGTGAGGAAACACACAGATTCACTCAACATGAAACACTCAATCATATTTGGGGCAGTCATGGCCTAGTGGTTAGGGAGTTGAACTGGTAACCCAAAGGTTGCTGGTTCGATTCCAGAGCCGGTGGGAAATGACTGAGGTGCCCTTGAGCAAGGCACCTAACCCCTAATCGCTCCCCGGGCGCCACACAAAGGCTGCCCGCTGCTCTGGGTGTGTGTATCCACGTTTGCAGTGTCTGTGTGTGTTAACTACTCACTACTCTGCTCCTAATGTGTGTGCATTAACTTGGATGGGTTAAATGCAGAGGTCAAATTCCAAGTATGGGTTACCATACTTGGCCGCTACGTGTCACTTTCACTTTCACTTTCACTTAATAATAAAGTCAGTAACACACACTAAGCACAGATAGATAGATAGACAGATAGATAGACAGATAGATAGATAGATAGATAGATAGATAGATAGATAGATAGATAGATAGATAGATAGATAGATAGCGCATTAAGGGTTTCTGTTTGAACGGTGTCGTGTTAGCGGACCCTAAGTTAATAACTAATGATCTTTGCAACAATCAATCAAAACTAACTTTATCTGGACAATAACTTTATTCTAGAGCTGCTATAAAGCCAAAACAATCTCTGTTACTGTATATCCTATTATCACTGTAAAGCTGCTTTGAAACAATCTATATTGTTAAAAACACTATATAAATGAAGGTGACTTGACTAGATAGATAGATAGATAGATAGATAGATAGATAGATAGATAGATAGATAGATAGATAGATGTTAGTATTACCTGTCTGTGATCGCTGTCTGTGTTTTCTCAATCGTCTCCATTTCTCTGAAAAACAAATCAACACTGTATGAAACTTTGCACCAGTGAATAAAGTGCAACCTGATGCTGCTCGTGTGACTATAACTACATCATCTGATGAAGCAGATAGTAAATAAAAAATCTCTTAAAGGGACAGTTCACCCAAAAATTGTATCAATATTCTTTAAGATATTTTCTTTTGTGTTCAACAGAAGAAAGAAACTTGGAACAAAATCAAGGTTTACTCACTCGGTCTGTGTGTGTCGGTCCTCAGCGGATCTTTTGAATGTGAGCGGCTCAGGATCTGAACTCGAGTCCGGCTCTCTCCTCTTTTATACTCTCTGAGGGAGAGAAACGGGAACTCAAACAAAGGCAGGGAGGAGGAGGAGCAGAGCTAAACATGACACGACACATTCATCAGCTCAGGAGGAGGAGAGATGTGGAAAACATGACTGAGGAACAATTTCAATCTCATGATCACCTCCCAGCAAACAATAGCAGTAATTTCACCGTCTAGTTTAACTATAGACCCAATATAGTTCGGCTATGAGTAACACACTTCTAGACAAAATAACCTTGAATTTGGTTACATGTCGTTTTTTGCCAAAATAACTTGCGAGAAGTATGATATTCCATCATGGAAGCAAAGTCAACAAAGTTTAGATGTCTATTAAATTTTCACTGACAGCCCAAATTTTGCCTTGTTTTAGCCTAGACGTCAGGGCTGTGTTCGGACGGCTATTAGACGTCTTTTAAACGCAAAATTGCTTGTTGAGCTACATGTGTTCACATGACATTGGGATATATGGGATTGTCTGTTCTCTAAATGTGATCAGTAAAAGTTCAGTGGGAGAGGAGGAGAATAGTTCACTGGTCATGATCAGCTCTAAAACACCCTGCAATCAGTGTGGAAAAAACATAACAGATGAGATCAAGAGTCAGAATGATGCAAGTCTGTTATGAAGATCATCTTACATAAGAGCTGCAGGTTAATAAAGTCGCGTGATTTGTTATTATTGGTTGTGATTTGCTGAGTAGCGATAAGAAACGCAGCAGTAAATCTGGAGGGATGTTGAAACCGTGAGTCAGCGTGAACGCGCTAACCATGAGCGAGAAGAGAGGGAGAGCGCGCGCTAAACATGAGCGAGCAGAGAGAGAGAGCGAGAGAGAGTGCGCGCGTGCGCTAAACATGAGCGCGCAGAACGGTTAAACGTGACTCGACACAATCCAGAACTCTGAACCCGAGACTGTTCCAGCCTTTTTTCTTCAGAAAAGTTTCAACACTACTGTGTGATTCATTATGTAAACATATGCTCTCTCTCTCTCTCTCTCTCTCTCTCTCTCTCTCACACACACACATATAGGTCACAGGAATGTTTTGATACGCAGAAACCGGTCTGATTCAGTTAACGATCAGTTCAGTTCTCTCGCCTTTTCCAGTCGGTGTTGTTTGGACTCAAACAGCAGGGATATTATAATCTATCTGCCAATGAAAACCCATAAGAAAAAACAGTCACATTCATATTTAAATGCAGCTATTTATTTCAAGAGAGTACTCTTTGTCAGTCAGCTCACCGTGATGAGCACTGCAGTGGTGCTCGTTCCGCCTGTCCGCTAGAGGCGCCCGAGTGCGTGATGACGCCACACTCTCGAACCGTCGCGCGAGAAACTGACCGCGCAGCGCTGAGCCAAGATGGCGACAGGAGACGCATGAAATTTGATGAAGGTAATATGTGGAAATTAATAGAATGAATGAAACTACATTTTATCACGATCGCACGCATGTTTAATGTTTTGATTCTCAGTTGAACATGCTTCGCTTTGTCTGAATTATACTGTGAATCACTAATAGTGTTTAAAGTTTTGCCAGTTAGCGTGTTAGCATAGAGGGCTAATAACAACAACACAAACATACATTCATACATACTCAAATACACACTACAACACGTTCATTCATATTTATATACTCAATATAACTCGCAAACCTATACATGTAAATACACAACCACACACACACAAACTAGTTACACAATATATGTTTCTATTTACAGCTGTAAAAATAAGTTTGTGAACACATCTGCCGTCAATGATCATACACCATCTTTAGTTGTGAAAAGTACAATCGTTTGTGTGTTATTAGTCTAGTCAGGTTGTGTCTATAACCGTGACTCACGATCAGACCACATTTTATAAATAATTAATGGAGAAATCCAAATGCCCTCAAAGGGTTCACAAACTTATTCTCGCCACTGTATAATGTGTGTGTGTGTGTGTGTGTGTGTGTGTGTGTGTGTGTAGATGGAGGGTGAGGTGAGTCTGGTCGCCGGCCGCAGTCAGAGAGAAAAAAGAAGATCCTACAAAGATCTGCTGAGAGAAGAAGAGATCATCGACGCAGAGGTTCGCAAGACCTCCAAGAAACGGCTGAAGGTACCGATGAAAGACTCACATCACTGACATCATCATCATCACCATCATCACCATCATCAGTGTGTGTTGTGTAGAAACTGATCTCTGCTCTCTACAGGACGCTGATGACTTTTACCCTGTCAGCGAGTTTCACAAGAAAAAGAAGCATTATGAGGATCATTTCTACAGAGGTGCGTGACTGTAGTTATTTATTTTGAGCTTAACAGTCACTCGCATTTCAGTTATACAAGTTATTTTTTCCCCATTAATTTTCTCCCGTGATATTCCAGAAACTTTGAGGTTGAATTACCATCTAGTCTGTTATTGAACCAGGGAATTAATTACTTATCCCATGAAGAATTGCAAATCATTATACATAAAGTATAAAAATGTAAGTTAATCAGTAGTTTGAGAGTTGAAGGTTTTTTCTTAGTTTCTGTCATCTGATGGAGTTTGGGTTTCTTGCCACTGTCGCCTCTGGTTTTGCTTATATGGGGTTTAAAAGACACTTAAAATTCAGTAATATTATTGATTTGACTGCAGTAACACTCACATGAGAACTATTGATTTGGATGATGACATCACTGTTTTCTGTAGAACTGTTTTATAGCTGATTCGACTTTGTTTCACAATTGATGAATTTGACAGCATCGTCGTTTTTGAACGTTATTGAACTACATTATTATAGATTATAGCTGAATTGAACTCATTCATAATAGATTTACTTCACACAGTTATTGAACAGAACTGAATCAACACTGAACCGACTGAATAATGACACTATTGTCTATTTAAGAGCTGCTTTTAAAACAGAATTGAATTCTGTTTGCATCATTGATCATTATTTTCCTGTTTATTACCGTGAAGCTGCATTGAAATAATCTGTTTTGAATAAAGCGCTATAGAAATAAAGCTGATATGACTTGTCAGGAGACTGAAAACACTTCTATAGCCAGTTATTTTACTTTGAAATGTGTGTTTCTGTGTTGGAATGTCTGTTTTTGTTTTGATCTGTGCGATACTGCACGTTGCCAATTTACAAATTTGCATTGTCAACTGCGCTCGTTCCTCTTGCGTGTCCTCAAGGAGCAGGAGGCGGGAGAAACGACGATCTCCGATATTTTGAACTGCAGTACCTATTTCGACCACTTGCTGTCATTCTTACAGACTGCACCTTTAAGTGAACCGACTCTGTACGGAGCTGTGAGAAGTCTGTTAAGCAGCTCTGATGGCGTGTTGAGTTTGAGTTAATCGTTAATCGACCTGTGAGAACACCGGTATCACCGGTGGGGGCTTTTAAATCGCTAATTTAAAGGTTGAAAGTAAAATGTGCCCGTCTGCACGTGCATTCATAATGGTGTGGAGCAGAGCGAGCGTTTTTCTATAGGAATGAACTGAAATCGCTTGCTCTATTCTGCTTGCTCCGCGCCCAATGACGTGCGCATTTTAGTTTCGCTTTCAAATTAGCGCCAATTCGGGGGCGAATTGCTTGAAATGGTGAGTTCATTAGCCTATAATTCTTAATGAAAAACACAACAACAAAACAGTACGATGACAAATTTGCTTATATAGGCGCTTTTACACCTCACTCTCATGATTAATGAAATCTGACTCCTGTTGCTGATCTGTGCTGCGACCCTCGTTCAGCTCACGGTTTATTAAGCAGACACGCTAGTTCTGGGCGGTGTACCGGTTCATACCGAATACCGGTGTTTATTTTTGTTATGATATGAATTTTTAAAATACTGCAATACCGTTGTATGTCACTTTAATAACGATCGGAACGCGGCGCGGTCCTTTTTCACTGTTGCACTGTGGTGATGCACGTGTTACTAAGCGTGACTTTGAAGATGGAGAGGTTAAACTATAATTGATAGCTGTCAAATTATATTACACTGTTTCCCATACATTTGTTCACAATATCAAAACAGCCTTTTGGAAAATCTATTTGTGGTTGGCATTGACATCGTTGAATAAACATGAGCACTGCACGTTTCTAAATCAAAACGCGGTGCGGGTGTTTTTATATGAATGTATCTGAAGTGAACTGACGGTCTTTAGAAAAGTTTCTTTGTTATTACGATTGAATATTTCTTTATCTTTCCTGATAAAGCAGCATTTATGAGCATTGCTGCTTTGTGTACAGCCGTTACCGGGGAAACCGCCATTTCTGCCGCTCCTACAGCGCCTCCTGCTGGCACCTCTTTGTAAACAGCCTTGCAAACCTGTGTAAATACTAGTGTGGATTTTTTTTTCTACAATATTCACTCATGACAGTAAAATAGGGCATTCTAAGTCAATCTACTGCAGTATTTCCTCTCTCACTCAGTGAAAAATGGGTTTTACACCCAGTCATGCCGTCATATACCGTGAAACCGGTGTAATTTAGAAAAATACCGTGATGTGGATTTTTGGTCATACCGCCCAGCACTAAGACACGTTCAGTTTTTAATTCTAGTGTCTGTTCTCTAACTGAACTAAATTATTATTATTATTTTTAAAATTGATGGTGGGGGCGGTGCCACGGTGGGCAAGTGATGTAACCGGGCTTGCTTCTGAACACTGGTAACTCCGACTATCGTAGCAAGCCTAGCGTTGAGTTGTTCATGTCTCTCTCGTCTCGTGTAGATCATCACAGCTCCGGATCTCACCACAAAAAGAAGAAGCGTCCGTCAGAGAGCCAGCGTTCGCTCCTGACGCCCGTTGAGCCGGCGGGATCTCCTCAGACAGCGATGGGTCTCCTTCAGGCCATCACCTCTCCCACAGCGGTGGGCACAGAGACCGTGTTCCCCTCGTCTAAAGAGCGCAGGAAGGACCCCCGAGACTCCGCCTCCTGCAGGAAGGACCCCCGAGACTCCGCCTCCTACAGGAAGGACCCCAGAGACTCCGCCTCCTACAGGAAGGACCCCCGAGACTCCGCCTCCTCCAGGAAACAGCCACAGGTGGTGCGGGAGGGGCTTCCTGTGGTGGGCGAGGAGGTGGAGCTAGAAGGTGAGGAGATGCCATAGACTAGGGCTGTAAAGCGATTAATCGCATCTAAAATAAAAGTTTGTGTTTACATAATGTGTGTGTGTACTGTGTATAATTATTTTGTATATATAAATACACACACACACATGCATGTATATATTTAAGAAGTATATTGCGTAGTAGTGAACGGGGGACCCAAAACATCTTTGGAAAAAATGTATTTGAAGTGTAATTTGATTGTTTAGTTACCATCGCGTCCCATTAGACTTCATGGGGAGGGCGGGGTTTATGAGCTATACTGGGACCAGCCACCGGGGGGCGATCGAGGCGCTTTGGCTTCACTTTTCAGCACTTGTGCGGCACGCTTGGGAGAAGCATCATCCACGATCTCAGGAAAGTTTTATTAGAGGAATTGTTTTCTATGAATGTATGCATGTACACAAGCATTTTGACCCTAAAATCTTTAACTTTTTCGGTGTGCGCTGTTACGCCAGTTGTGTGAAAATATCAGAGAGGCAGAGTGAGATCTAAGGATCAGTTGAAAAGAGTGTTTATCAGTTAGTTGAGCAAGAATATTCAACATTTTTAATACAAAATAAAATCTAATCTATGACAAAGTTGTTTGTAATCATGTTTTAATATATAGCCAAATGCAATATCTGATAAAAGGAAGTCATTATGTTTGAAAACACCGTTCTCAGCAACACGAGTTTGATCAGCCTAAACGTTTGTCTGTAATGATGATTGTGTCCATCAGGATGTCACGACGGGGCTGACAGCAGCGGCTCGTCCTCCGCTGACGACAGTGAAGGTGGGAAACTCTTGATCCACGATTCCTCGTCTCAACACGGCAGCAGGAAGAAGAAGAAGAGCAAAAAGAGCAAGAAGAAGAAAGAGCGAGACCGGTCGCGTGACAAGAAACACAGCAGTAAATCAGCCAAAAGAATAACAGCAGGTACAAACGAAACGCTTCTGTGTGTCTTAAAGGTGAACTGTGTAATATTTAGGAGGATCTGTTGACAGAAATGCAATATGATATAACTATGTTTTCAGTGGTGTATAAAGACCTTACATAATGAACCGTTATGTTTTTATTACTTTAGAATGAGGCATTTCTCTCTACACACACCACAGGTCCTCTTACATCGACATGTTTCTACGGTGGCCCTGAACGCGTTTCGTCACTATGTTGTTCTTCGTGTAAAGAAGCTTCAGCTAAAGTCAGCGAATTAAACACTGACACAATGATGAACAAGTATCAATAATATTAGCAATAACAGATTGTTTTACTGAATAATCAAGTAAACCTAATTTCTTAATTTATCTTTGTAAAGAAACCTCATTGTTTAACTACTCTCTGCTGTCTCAGACGACGACATCACTTCCTGTTGGCCACAGTAACTTCTGTTGAGTGCAATTTACAAACTCACCACTAGATGCCGCTAAAAATTACACACTGCACCTTTAACATCTGTGTGCTGCTCTTGTGCTGACCTTTGACCTCTGGCCGCTCTTCTCTCAGCCAATGGCAGCACAGAATGGAGCGCGTTCACTACAGGTCATCACAGCCACGAGGAGAAGAGGAGGAAGAGTAAGGAAGGAGGCAAACGCAAGAGCAAAGACAAGGTGAGGAAACCACTGATGCACCAGATGAGCCTGAAACACAGAGACCGTCTCACTCACACGTCCGTCTGTCTATCTGTGTGTGTGTGTGCAGAAGAAGAAGGTCTTGACGGCGTATCAGATCTTTTATAAGGAGTACAGAAACAGCATTCTGGAGGAAGAGCCGGGCCTCGGTGGGTTCATCTTCATCTTCATCAATCTGCCTGTTTGTGTCTCTGTATGTAGATATTTGATTATTAGCTTAAAGTCTCATGTGTAAAGTGAGCAAACACAGTTGAGTTTGTTTGCTCCTGAAACATGCACGAGGATCTCTTATCCTTTTTCACTTTCAAGCATCTCAATTAAAACTCTGAATAGATCAGCCAATCAGATTGGAGCTTGCTGTTTATAATCTTGTCACAATATGAGTTATTTTAACAGTGATCTATATGCCACAGTAGCAGTTTTGCTGTAAATTCACCCTGAAAGAAATTACAAACCACAATGTCAACTTTTTTAAAGGAACACGCCGACTTTTTGGGACTTTAGCTTATTCCCCGTATCCCCCAGAGTTAGATAAGTCCATACATACCCTTCTCATCTCGGTGCGTGCCTTAACTCTGTCTGACGCACCCACCGCTAGCCTAGCTTAGCACAAAGACTGGAGGTAAATGGCTCCAGCTAGCATACTGCTCCCAATAAGTGACAAAATTGTGATTTCTTGAATCTGCGGAGTGATTTGAGAATCCCCGTGGTGAGGAGCAGAGTTCGCTCAGAACTGGAGTAAATCACTCCGCCCAAGTAGCAGTGCTTCGCCTTCTGAGAATATAGTTCCCAGTATGTATACGGTTAGAAGATGGCTGTGTCTCATGTGACCTTGTTATTCGTACACGCTGTGACTATACAAATCACAACATGTGAATAGGAAAATGTTGGCGTTATTTTGTCACTTATTGGGAGCAGAAGGCTAGCTGGAGCCGTTTACCTAGGGTGACCATATTCCAGGACATGTCCGGCCGGGATTTCGAGATCGCCCAAAATATCCGGGATACGGCTTTTGCTTTCTCGTCGCCATTCTTTTTGTTTACATGCACACCTTTTGATTCAGTAGGACTGAATTAATTCCGATTGGTGAATCTAAATGTAGTGTTTACATGAACGCTAAACAAGTGATCGGTTGATGCATTGCTAAGAAAATTCCTGTGTTTTCGTCTCGATCGGGATCCGTGTGAAGCAGAATGCATGACCTGCAAAGCTGGCACGTACGTGTCAGTGTCAAATAATGTAATAATGTAAACATAATGAATGGTGACTGTAGAAAGCAAAAGCCGAATCCCGGGCATTTTGGGCGATCTCGAAATCCTGGCCAGATATGTCCTGGTTAAACAGGACGTATGGTCACCCTAGTTTACCCCCAGTGTTTGTGCTAAGCTAGGCTAGCGGTGGGTGTGTCAGACAGAGTTACGGCACGCACCGAGATGAGAAGGGTGTGTGTGGACTTATCTAACTCTGGGGGATACGGGGAATAAGATAAAGTCCCAAAAAGTGGGCGTGTTCCTTTAAAGTCTCATATACAAAGCATTAAAAAAACTCTTCACATATGAGCAAATTAAACAATAATAATTTTGTTAATTACAGTGACAATGAATGAAGAATTCACTATTTGTATATAGCCTATTAATATATTTACAATATAGAAACTATAATATATAAACTATGAATTAACTGTAAACTAATAGTTTACAAATGATTTGTAAGTACTTAGTGTATACTTTATGTGTTACTGAACTGTTTTCTATGTGAATATACTACTCCAGTCTTCAGTGTCACATGATCCTTCAGAAATCATTCTAATATGATGATTTGATGATCAGGAAACATTTATGATTATTATCAGTGTTGAAAACAGTTTTACTGCTTCATATTTTTGTGGAAACCGTCATACATTTTATTTTTCAGGATTCTTTGATGAATAGAAAGTTCAAAAGAACAGCATTTATTTGAAATATAATCTTTTGTAACATTATAAATATCTTTACTGTCACTTTTGATCAATTTAATGCATCCTTGCTGCTGAATACAAATATTTCTATATTTATGATGCTTAAAATTCAGCTTTGATCACAGGAATAAATTACACTTTACTATATTCACATAGAAAACAGATGATTTACATTCTAATAATATTTCACAGTTCTTACTGTATTTTTTATCAAATAAATGCAGCTTTGGTGAGCAGAAGAGACTTCTTTTAAAAACAATAAAAATGGTATAGACCACAATCTGTTGACCGCTAGTGTATGTGAATATTTATTGTGTGTGTGTTTATTTGAACTCAGATTTTGGGGACTTGAGCAAAAGACTCGCTGATGCGTGGAAGCAGCTGCCAGAGGGAGACAAACAGGTGCAAACAGCATCATTACCCATCATGCACCTGTGTAAAGTGTGTTTGCTGACGGATTGATGTTTTCAGGTGTGGCGAGAGAGATCGGAGTACCTGCAGCGCAAGCAGTTGAAAGAGAGCGTCAAACACGTCAAGCACGTCAAACAGCAGCAAATGTCACGACCGCTCAAAGACAACAGCAGGGTTAAAGGTCAGCACTCAGATCCCTTCAGGTCACTGGCTATGTTTACATGCACAACTTTTGTTTCAATCGGACTGAATTCATTCCGATTGATGAATCTGAACGTAGTGTTTACATGTTCTCTCGATCGGATTAGAAAAGGAATAACACCCCCCCCCCCCCCCCCCCAATCCGATCGAAATTTCATTGGGATCGAGCTCAATCGGATCTATTAAGGTGTTTACATGAAGGCTTTTCAGTGCGATTGAGCAGCAATCCCATTACTAACGGATTATTTGGTTGCATGTAAACGTAGCCACTGATGTCACTCTCAGCGCTGTGATGTTTGGTGTTGATGTTTGGTCAGGTCATCAGTCATGTGCAGTGACTCCAGCAGGAGGAGTCGTTGTGTTGAAGAGACCCGAAGCATCAGTGACTCCTGTCCAGAACGGATCGGCAAACGCTCCCGCTTTCTCTCCGCTCAGAGACCCGGACGTGGACCCGATCGATGCGGCCGCTCACCTGCAGCTTCTGGGAGAGTCTCTGTCTCTGATCGGGCGCAGACTGCAGGAGACTGAGGTACACACACACACACACACTCACACACACAAACATTAAAGTCACACGGCTTACCATAACCGCTAGTTTCAACACACTACTAACTAACTTAACTAGGCCGACTCATTCTACGAATGAATTAAAAAGAATGAAAAAAGTATAATTCATCGGAATGGTCCGAAACTTGGTAAAGGTTTTGGCACTTGATGTGTGAACACACAAAATCATGGACATGATTCATAAATGTTAAATGGTCCTGAAAAAAATAGTCACACTTGTATTGTTCAAAAATGGAGATGAATGGGAGATGAATTTCCTCTAGTGGAAGCGTCTGGTACTGCAGCCAAACACAATGTCAACCTCACATTTGGAACACAACTTGTTTAGATTTATGGCTCGAAGTTTTAGAGTAAAACGTATTTTGGAAATTATATATTTCATATAAAAATGTAAAATATTTTTTTTGTGCATTTTTTATAATAAATGTAAAATGGTATAACTGTTTTAAGTTCACAATAATCTGCCAAATGTTCGTCTTTAAAAAGAGACCAAACTTCAGTCTGGGATCCAAAGATTTATGAACGCTTAAGTTGCAAATGTTATTTTCAGGTCCATACTCAAAAAGTGAATAAATGGATTATAATTACTGCATAAATATTATTTACTACCATAAAATCCTCTAAAAATACAAAATATTAAATAAAAAACATTATCGAACTAAAATATAGTACAATCATTTCATTGAAATAATAAATAAATAAAAAACGGTCCTTTTTGACCGACACACAAAGAGCACCAGTTAAACACCTGCTGAAGTGTGTGAGCATCACGAGGTGTGTTTTGTGTCTAACTGTCCGGTGTGTGTTTCAGGGCATGGTGACTGTGTCGGGTTCTCTGTCGGTTCTCCTGGACTCGGTGTTGTGTGCTCTGGGTCCGCTGGCCTGCCTCACCACTCAGGTCCCAGAACTCAACGGCTGCCCACATCATGTGCTGGTACGTTCTGACCACTCATTATTTTAAATACATAAACATCAGTGATCCAGATGACTTGAACTTCTATATGCATGCAGCTACATCTCTACTTAGAAAATCTGATTCTGTGTATCACGCAGCTTTAAGGCCCTTTCACACCGGATGCGAAATGAAAAAGCGAATAGTTTGTGTGCGAATAGTTCACGTCAAAACCATTCACATCGGCCGCGACGCGAATTTGCGACGTCTGTGACATTCAGAGCTTCAACATTCCAAAACCTTCGAAAACATGGACACTTCATCATCATCATCATCCAGTGAAGACGAGCTTTTCATTTTCTTTAAAAGACAGAAAAGAAGGTTTTGGGTGCACCCGATTTTACAGATTATGCTAATGTGCAGTTTTTTTGTGTCTTCAACTAAACACAGTGCGTTTTGTAATGTCACTACACATTACATGTAACACACAAAGTAAGTTAAAATCATTTGACTAGAAACTGTAGATATCACACACAGAATGTATAGTACACTAAAAGCAGCCCTAAATAGTCTCACTACATTTTGTTACATGTTCAAAGTAAACACGGTCTCTGTCTCTATCTTTGACGATAATAGTGTTAGCTTTCTATCCCAGATGTAGTTTATCCTGCTAGCCTACACAGCACAGGACTATACAACGACTAAAACTATCACACAACACACTCAGTCAAGATAACCGAGTTGGTTGACAATGCTACGCCACACATTGTCTTTCAAATCGTTGTCCTTGTAGTCTGTGATTGGCTGAAGCCTTTTCTGTCGCCGCAAAAGTACAAAAAAAATCGACATCGAAGCGAAAAAAATAAGTCGTTTTTTCGCCTCAGCACATTCGCGTTCGGTGTGTGAGCACTCATTACACACACAGCTGATCACAAAATAAAACCATCGCGCGAATTATTTGTGCGTCAAAATCGCGTCCAGTGTGAGAGGATCTTTACACTTTGTTTCTGGTGCAGAGTCACGGATGCATCATTGCATTTTATATGATTCTTTAGCTTGGTTATCTTTATCATAGGAGAAAGCTACATATGTACTTTATTGCAAATGTTCTTTTAGGTAAATCACCCTCCTATATATCAAATCTTTTAATTTATTACACAAATAATTATCGCACTAGATCTGGTTCTCCTATTCGGCTAAAAGTCTCAAGGGTATTGTCAGCACTTTTAAACGTCTCTTGCACAATGTTTTAAAGGACACTTGCAATTGTTTTTCTTGATTTGCTATTATTTATTTAGTGTAAATTGTGGTTTTGTCATTTTGTGATTCTTTTGTGTGAACCTTTATGTGCTGCCGTCTTGACCAGGTCTCTCTGAAAGAAGAGATAGTGATATCTCAATGTGATTCTCCTGGTTAAATAAAGGAAATAATAATAATAACACTCACTGCGTGTCTCTGTTTGTGACCAGTCAAACACTCTGGATAACATCGCCTACGTGATGCCGGGTTTATGAAGGGTTCAGACCTCCTGCGGCGTCTCCACTGAAACCATCGACAAAAGACTTTAAGACTTGCACAGTTTTGCACTGGACAAACTCACAGACACTTCAACTTTTAACCTGCTTCTTAAACCTGCGCTCCGTTTTTTTTTATCTGATCTGATGTTAATTTTGTATTTCTGTTGTTTTTCTCAATCTCTCAATAAAATCCATTTTAGTATGTTCTTTTAATTCTGGAGTGGACTGTTTTTTAGATTTGATTTGTTTTTTTTGTTTTTTTTTTAATAGTTTGAAGTCACCATGAAATCTTTTATTTTTTATTTTTATGGAATTTTGTAGTGTTTATTGTAAATGATTTGTGGGTGCACATCATTATTGTTTTAAAAATCTTGAATCAGAATAAGTTCCTCTTGCAGCATCTCTTCTCTTCTCTGATGACGAGGGCGGGGCAACCTGTCACTCACATGAGATCAGCCAATAACAAATCACAACCATCCAATCAATTCCTCACAGACACAATCGAGCCCCGCCCACATTTGTTCTTGTTCCAGAAGCGTTTCACGTGGATATACGGTCTGTCATGATGCAGAGAATCTTGATGAGCGGGTTAATTAAAAGTTAACCCTAACCCTATCTGAATAAAAATGTCAGATGTTTTAAAGAGACTTGTATAGACACAGTGTCTGTTCACACAGGACGTGTTTCTGAGATCAAAATCTAGACGAAAATGAACTCATGAGGTCTATAGACATGAAATAAAATGAATTCAACATTTATAAACACGTCTTGAAAAGATGATTTTGAAACTGTGAGACATCATGATGTCTTTACGAAAATTAACCATAGACAGCTCAATCATGCCGGTTTGCACTGCACAACATCAGCACAACTCCTCGTCCAGGTCCTGGTCATATCTAGGCTTGACTACTGCAATGCTCTTCTGGCTGGACTTCCATCATGTGCAACTAAACCTCTACAGATGATCCAGAATGCTGCAGCTCGTCTCGTCTTCAACGAGCCCAAAAGGGCCCACGTCACTCCTCTGTTCATCTCTCTGCACTGGCTACCACTCACATCAAGTTCAAGGCATTGACGATTGCTTACAGATCTACCACAAGCTCAGCTCCCTCCTACTTTCACTCACCTTCACTTTCCTACTCAGCTCCATTGTTCCCTCTGAACCATGTCACTTGCAACTGCCCTGTCTTATGAGTTGTCTGTCTAACTTTAAACCTGTCTCCAACTCAGCTAGCTGATATAATCTCTAGTGTTCCGGTTCTAAGTTAGATATTATCCCGCGGCTCATCTTTTTAAGGATGTTTTTTCTACCATTAGTCATATGGTAACCGCTATCATAAACAGCTCTTTAGCCAAAGGTGTCGTTCCAGATAGTTTTAAACATGCAATTGTGCAACCTTCTTCTTGAACGGCTAGAGAACGGCTAGTAGGTGTCAAGAGCACTGTATTAAAGTGGTTTGCTTCCTACCTTGAAAAGATTACTTTTTCTGTAAATTTAGGAAATTGTTCCTCGTCATCTGCGCCTGTTTTGTTTGGTGTGCCCCAGGGATCTATTTTGGGATCTTTATTGTTTTCCCTTTATATGCTCCCCTTGGCCCTCATTTTTCAGAAGTACAACATTTCATATCACTGTTATGCAGATGATTCTCAGCTTTACCTTCCAGTAAGGCTTGACACCACTGCTCCATTTGATGTGTTATTGGAATGTGTAGATGATATCAAGAGGTGGATGACAAATAATTTTCTGCAGCTAAATGAGGATAAAACAGAGGTTGTAATTCTGGGATGTCCGCCAGATTCCTCTCCGCCCAGTTAGATCCTCTCTCAACAAATGTATGCAAACAGATCAAAAACCTTGAAGTGATCTTTGACTCCTCACTATTTTTTGATTAACAAATTAGTGCTGTTATTAGAGGAAGCTTTTTCAGTTTAAGATCAATTGCAAAGTTGAAGAACCTTCTTTAAAGCAAAGATTTAGAAGTTGCAATTCATGCATTTGTAACATCACAATTAGACTATTGCAACTCTCTTTATTGTGGTCTTCCTCAATCTTCACTATCTTGATTACAAATTGTTCAAAATGCAGCTGCAAGACTTTTGACTGGGTCTAGAAAGAGTGATCATATTTCTCCTGTTTTGGCATCCCTTCACTGGCTTCCCATTAAGTTTAGAGATGATTTTAAGATCCTTATGTTTGTTTATAAGGCGTTGTCTGGCTGTGCACCAAGGTATATTTGTGATCTTATTGTGCCATACTGTCCTGCTAGGGCACTTAGATCTTCAAATCACTTGCTTTTAAATGTGTCACGATGTCGCTACAAATTAAAGGGTGATCGGGCCTTTTCTGTGGCTGGGCCCAGGCTTTGGAATGCTCTCCCTTATCATGTGAGGTCTGCTCCTTCATTGGACATTTTTAAATCTACTCTGAAAACACATTTTTATTCTTTAGCTTTTGGAAACTTGTAATTGTTGTTTTTTATAGTGTAGTCCTGCTATGCACTATGTACAGCACTTTGGATCAATTTGTATTGTGTTAAATGTGCTTTATAAATAAAGGTTGTTGTTGTTGTTGTTGTTCACTCGCTCCTACGAGTCTACATCTCTACCAGAAGCCTACGATCGGTCAACGAGCGACGTCTCGTGGTTCCATCACAGAGAGCCACAAAATCACTTTCCAGAACATTCTCATTCACGGTTCCATGCTGGTGGAATGCTCTCCCGCCCTCATCCGGAACGCAGAATCCCTGACAACATTCAAAAGACAGCTGAAAACCCATCTCTTCCTTGAGCACTTAACCTCATAAAAAAAATAAAAAAAAATCTTTCCTTTTCCTTTAGTCCTCCCTTGTCTGGCTTATGCTACTCTGAGCAATGCCTGACCTTTGTATTTTGAGCACTTCTTGCATTGTTTTTGCCTCTTCACGATGACTCGCTTAATTTAGTCCTAATTTGTAAGTAATTTGTTAATTTAAAAGTCTGCTAAATGACAATGTAAATGTTTTGCAACACTAACCATAATTTGCAAATGATAATCAATCCGCCAAAAAAAAAAAAAAAAAAAAACACAACATGGTTACTACACATTTACTATAATAAAACCAGCTTTAACTCTGCTGTGTACAGAAGCCTTTGGAGGGGGTTTCAGTTTTTCAGCTGGTCAGGATGTGAAACCAGCTTTTCAAACTTAAAAAACATTGAACCCCAGCAAACCAGTTGTTCTGGGTGTGGCATTATCAGTGTGATTCACACACATGCCGAGGATCATTCCTCCACCCCAACTGCAGGAGAGAAGATGAGGGGTGTGGCGCATCTCTGACGGACGCGAGTCTCTTCACTCTCACACGGAGACGCTTCACACCTGGATCAGGAGAGAGAGAGACAGACACGGACCTCCCTGACACACACAATCACATGGATATCTCTAATCAGGGTAAGATTAAATTCCCATTCATACTCGTGTTCATGTTCTCCCACAGTACAGTGAGCGGTTTAAAATGACTTGTTTCATTAAATGAGTAATTTTGTTAAATGTTATTGAAATATTTCATGACAGTGAGGAGAAACAAATAGATTAAATCATTTACCTAATTTAGTGTAAGTTATAACTTCTATTACTAATGCGTGTGTGTTCTGCTGAATGCTGTGTAACTGGACTGACTGGTGTCTCATATGTTGTAATGTGTGAGGACAGAGATTCGACACAAGATATTAATCACATAAACCTAAAAATAGAGTCTGAAACTGTAACTGAAATGTATTTCTTTTTGAGGTGAGGTTCTGAACCTTCATAAAATGTATGATGTTACTACACTTATATTTCCTAGTCTTCTCACTGTCTGATTGTTTCTGGAGGCTCTTTAAGTGTGTGATGCTCTTGTGTGTCTGTGACGTCACTACTGAAGGCCTACTATGATATTAGACTATATAGCCTATAATAAAAGATAATGAATTTCAAATCTGAACCAAATATATTTTTATTCAAAGCCCAACAGTCTGTCATTAGTGTTTAGTCTGTCATTACAAAATAACATTAAAATCATGAACTCAAATGTCATTGTGAAAAAAAAAAAAAAAAAGACTGTGGTAACAGTACGTAAATCAGACCTTTCAGGCTATAGCCTAATGCTAATAAGCCTTATGCCAAAATTATTATTACAACTAAATTGTTGGTCATTAAATAAGAAAACTACTTGTGTAGATGATTTGCTTTGTGACCCCGACATCAGACATTAGGCTGAAGTATTTTTTTTTAACACAGTGACCAATCAATCCCTCCTTTGATCGATCACTCCAGTATCTTTGTATAACTTCAAAAAAAGAAACAAAAAAGATGCTTCAGCCAATGAGCAGCCGGCAGGGGGCTGCAGGACGACCCAACCTCCACGGACAGTTTTTAATGTTTTATCAGACAATAACTACTCAAGATTTTGCTTTAGTATAATTTTCGGGACATTTAGGGCCGGATTCGGGATCGGGGACAACAGCTTAGATTTTGGGACTGTCCCGAATTTTAGGAAGTCTGGTCACCCTAGGTCAGTAGTCTGAGAGCATTCGGTCTTTAGTGGCTGTTCAAACGCATTCGCTCGAATGAGCGTTTACACTACGAAAGCAATCCAGCCTAATGTATTCCCTCTGGAAGTGGTGAAAGTGGACAAGCTAGAAGAGTTTTAGACCCCGTTTACACCTGTATTTAGTGTCGTTCACTTGTGATCCGATTAACCGAAACGCCAGGTGTAAACTTCCTAACACCAGGTGTAAACAGGGCCTTTGACACTGTGTTCTTGTGATGTCATCAGCCAATCAGTGTTGCTTTGATGTCATTTTACAGCATCCATTAGTTAATAGTCACTTGACATCTACAGCTCAGGTGATTGGCTCAAATTAATGTGTATAGCGGCATGAACTCAACCAATCAGCATGTTCAGCGCCCAATCCCACCCCTGAAAGTTCCTGAACTTTGAAAAAGTACTACCTCGCAAACAGGGACTTTCGGAGGGGGAAATATTTACCTGGAACTTAATTTAGACCCTGGTTCCTGCGGTGGAAACACACCGAGTCCCAGCCCAAAGTCCGTAGCTCCTGGGGAAAGTTCCTGCGGTGGAAACACACAGAGTCCCAGCCCAAAGTCCCTAGCTCCTGGGGAAAGTTCCTGCGGTGGAAACGCGGCTATAGTGACTAACAGATTTCTGTTCTATCTCTGTCTTCCAGGTATCGGTCCTCGCGGCTCCCCCTCTGAGCTGTGTTTGGTGTTGGTCGGCAGCATCGGCTGTGGAAAGACCCTGACGGCGGACACACTCCTGCGTCAGACTTCAGATCTGGGATCTCCGGCCTCTTCCCGTGTGAGCCAGATCCGGCGAGGGCTCTCGGAGGGCCGGCGGCTGTGCGTTGTGGAAACCCCTCGCTGGTACTGGCGGGGAAAGGAGTTGGAGGCCGACATTCAGAAGGAGACCCGGCGTTCCCTCAGCTTGAGTGCCTCCGGGCCCTTCATCTTCCTCTTCCTCATTCCCATCGGGGAGTTTACGGAGATGGAGCAGTGCATCCCGGATCAGCTGGAGCACATTTTTGGGCAGTCGGTTCTGGGTCACACGCTGGTGCTGCTCACCTGTGGAGAATACCTGATGGACCGTAGTCTGGATGAGTACCTGAGCAAGGAGGAGGGGCTTCAGGAGGTGGTGAGGAGGTGCCGAGGACACTGTCATGTGATCAGAAACCGCAGATCTGACGACAGACAGCAAGTCGTCTCTCTACTGGAGAAGGTGAGGCTACAGGTGTCCGACTGAAAGCTGATTGAGATCATCCTACATACAGTCAAACCAAAAATTATTCACATAATTCGCTTTTTTGAAGTTTACATGAAGATAATAACGTTTTTGAAAAATGTACACCGCTTGCACCTTTGAACCTGTTTCAAGGTTTGCGTTTTCGAGCACCAAACACTGTTGTTGTGCAAATGAACGGCCAGAACACATTAAAAGTTTCTGTTTTCAGTTAAAACGGTGTCATGTTAGCGGACCCTAAGGTAATAACTAATGATCTTTACAACAGAAGCGAATCAATCAAAACTAACTTTAGCTGGACAATAACTTTATTCTAAAGCTGTTGTAAAGCCAAAACAATCTCTGTTACTTTAATTTCCTAATATCACCGTAAAGCTGCTTTGAAAAAATCGATATTGTTAAAAGCGGCAAGCGCTATATAAATGAATGTGACTTAACTTGACATATTATACCCATAAATTCTTCATACAGTGACTACCAGCAAAATTTACAAATTTGGGACCACAAATTATTCTGACACTTTGACTTGACCATGGTTTGCTGAAGTGTTTTTTCTTTAATTGGTAATGCAATCTTTTTTACACCACAGACTGAACAAAATTAAGCCTTGGTTGGTAATTGGTTGAGCTAAATTGATATTATATAATTTTGTAGTTAAATTTAACAGCTGACAGATATTCAACATAATTCATTAGTGAGAGTCTAACAGAAGGATGGACAAAACCAGTGAAATATCAACTGAGTTCTTGTCATATTTTATTACCATTTTCTTAAAGGGATGGTTTGGAGTAAAATCAACCCAGGGTCCTTTGCACCATGACCTCGAGCCAGTTTGCAACAATTATTACTTAACACTAAGTTGTCAACACTTCGAAAAAAATAAATAATTCGTCGTTACACTACATCCTTATGCATCGCTTTCTGCCAGGACTTTAACATGTTTTTTTTTGTTTTGTTTTTTTACATTACATTTGCCTTATGTAGAATTGTAAATGCACAAGTCGATACAGACCACAATACATATCTGCACTGTTTTAGTATTTGAAACCAGACTCCCCTTTGATCAGTTTCAAGTCCAAATGCGCCAGTCAATGACAAGACCCTGACAAAATGGTCTCGGACTCGACAGAGACTCGTAGTTTGGACTGCATCATGGTGTTTTCTCATTAGACGACCTGAGTGATGGAAGGCAGGACTGTATTTAACACATTTATATCTAGATAGTAACATGCGTTTGATGCTGAACCCAAAAAAATGACTTATTTTAGATGATCTTAGGGGTCACACTGTAATGGAAGGGATGATGTATTATGACAAAGTACAAATTGTATGATTTTGAGACATGTTTACCTAGTTTCTGGTGTCTCAGGTGGAGCAGATGGTACAGAGGAACGGAGGATTTCACCTGCTCAGGGAAGAGGAGAAAGACGTCAGAGAGGAGAAAACAGAGATGAAGCTCAGTGCAGCAAGAGACACAATGTGGAACGGAGGCAACGGAGGAAAACTAACACAAATCAACACATTTGACAAACAAACAGAGGAACCCGTAAGTGATGAAGTGATTGAGAAACACCTGATCAATGGACTTCAGTCACAGAAGCGGGAGGATGAGGAAACACAGAGCAAACATGCACTTCTGGAGAGAGGCCCGAGCTTCAAACTCACCAAAGGTACTGAAATAAACCAGAACAAATGCAGGGAACTAATCCAGAAGTTTCCTATCCTGCTCCTGAAGGGCCTTCTCCAGCAGAGCTTAACTCCAGTCCCAGTTAAACACACTTAAACCAGCTAATCAAGCTGGGGTGTGTTTCCCGAAAGCATCGTTAGCCAACTATGGTTGCAAGTTCCGTCGTTATCAGCATCATGAGTCTGTGAGTTAAAGTTGTGTGTTTGGAGTGACAGATCTGGACCTGAGGTTAGAAGCAGAGTTTCTTGTTTGCATGACATGTGGACTCAATAAATCCTGATCTTGAGCAAAACAAGCAAGCTGACATTCAGTGCAATCTATATCTGTTATTTAGAACATATACAAATGTCATTTACGTCTTTTAGATTTTAAAGAAATTTAAAGCGTAGTTTTTGAAGAGTGCGCATGTGTGAACGTGCTTTAGTGCATAAGAACGAGTCTATGATTGAATCTGGAAATAAAGCTAAATAACTGAGAAACATGAGAAATAGTCGTCAGATGCTTGTCTGTAATCTATAGCAAAACATCTCGCATTAATTCGATCTCAAACAGATTCATTAACAGTAGTTATTACTCCACCACATGCGTGACATCATTAACCAACGTGGTTGAACGACCAATTTCGTGACAAACAGTCGTGACGAGCTAGTTGATTTCTTAAATGATTCATCGTACTATAGTAGTGAAGCAGCGAGTTACGGCGTTGTACGGGAAACACACTCCTCTTCGGGATCACTGGATATTTCAGAGAGGTCACAGGTGTGTTGGAGCCAAACTGCAGGAAAGTGGCCCTCGAGGAGCAGGATCGGATACGCCTGAACTAATCAAACTAGTCACAAAAACGAAATGCTAAGAATATATGTTGATGCCACTTGGATGACGAGAGAAATGTTTGTTTGAAATGATGCTCATGTATGAGATGTGTTGATGTGTAACTCTAGAGGGAGCTATTCTCAGTCAGATGATGGAGGAGCCAGAGCTTCAGCACAGCCAGAGCTTCATCAACACTAGTAGGTTCATAACATTGACTCAATTTATTTTTTTTTCATTAACAAATACGTCTTTATGCATACTACACACATACATAAAACAAGTTAATTGATCATTCTCTTGATACAAAGACTCGTTCTGAGTGTTTGGCCTTCTTGAATGGGCATCTCTGGGATTTTTCCCCCCACATATTTTATGGTCCAATAGATGAAAATGCTTCATCTGATCACTTGGTAAAGAAGCACTCTCCTCAACAATACACACGATTTGAGGAATCATGCGTGTCTTGAGCTCGAATGCTACAGGACGATGCACAACTTAGTCAGTTTGTGAAATCTGTGTCCTAATCAAGGTTTTTATAGTTTTGCATTTTTAAATTAGTTTTATTTTAATATTGTTTTCAATTTTGCTTTAAATCTCAGATTAGTTTTAGTTAGTTTCATTAATGGTTTTGTTAGTTTCACTCTAGTTTTTATATTTTGTGAACACATTTCTATTTAGTTTTTATATAGTTTAGCAGAGCTAACAGAACACTTCCAGTGTAGACCAAAGCGAGACGTTTTATCTCAGCAAAGTTTAATGTTTGCACAGATTACAGTTAACTCTTGTGCAGATTAGACATCTTAATAATAATAATAAAATAATGGTTTGAGATTGAACAAATAAATGCAACTTGAAAATAAAAATTATGAAAAATTCAGATAACTTCACGTACATGAAGCTCCATCATATACAGACATTTCCCTAAACAGCCACAGGTCAGATTTTCCAGATTAATAAGAAGAGCTTATTATTAACGAAACCGATTATTTATTTTTGCTAATTATTATTTTATTTATTATTTATTATTTATTTATTAGTTAGTTTTTCAGTAACTATTGTTAGTTTAGTTTAGTTTTTCATTTATTATGAATTTTGGTAACACTTTATTTAACCGTGTCCTTGTTACACGTTACATGTACTTACCATAGTAATAACAGTAAATTATGCATAATTACATGCAACTAACCCTCAACCAAACCCTAATCCTACCCTAACCCTATAGTAAGTACATGTAGTTAATCAGTGTTGCTCAGTACTTAAATATATAATTACACTGTAACAATGACTGCTTACAATAAAGTGTAACGTGAATAAAAAAAAAATCAGTTTACGAAAATGTTTTTTGACCAATAGTTTTACTCTTAGTTTCGGTTTTCATTTACAAAAATAGCCTTGGTCCTAATGCTGATACATTTGCTTCTATTTCTCATTCCAGTCCATCACAGTTTCCAGAAGGTTTCGGATGACTTCGAGACTCTCTCTCCTGGATCTCCTGGATCATCCTCACATCCCTCCTCTGATCTTCTGGATGACTCTTCTCTGCCCGAGCTGAGGATGGTTCTGCTGGGTCGTCGTGGTTCTGGGAAGAGTGCGGCCGGGAACATCATTCTGGGTCGAGAGGAGTTTGAGCTTCATGGAGAGGATCGTGTCAGAGCGGCGGATCAGGAGTGTGTGAAGGCCAGAGCGCTCGTGGACGACATGCGGGTCAGTGTCACAGTTTTGCTCGTGCCATGTCACATCTTACTGAGATTAAGTCCTTACTCTGATTATTGCAGTGCTCGAAGTGGGAACTTCTATGGCCGTTTACACCTGGTGTTAGGAAGCATTTTGGTTGATCGGATCACAAGGAGACGGCACTAAATACAGCTGTAAACAGGGTGTAAAACGCTCTGAGCTTGTCCACTTTCACCACTTCCAGAGGGAGTTGAAAACGCTCATGTGGATGAATGTGTTCGAACAGCCACTAAAGACCGTCTGCTCTCCGACTACTGATCTAATGCGTAACATTATGGGAAGTGTGCTAACCAGACGGGATTTAACCGGTCGGATGAAGACCCAAGTTTGGTTTGAAGATGAAAAATGTACCAAGCACAATGTTCTCTGATCGTTCCTGATTTCTAACACACACTCACAGCATTCGGCGGATCTTGCGTCTGTTAGAGCAGAAACTAAAGCTGATGCTCTCTGTGTGTTTTTCATCTCCAGTCGCATTCATATGTAAATTGCGTGAGCTTATTCGTCCATTAGACCGAAAGATCTGAAAAAACACACATTTTCCTCTCCCCTCCCCTCGAAGAAATCAGGACAGAAGTGGGTGAAAGTGGACAAAAGAGACGGATTAAAACATCAGGTGTAAACGGGAATGTCTCCCTCGTCTACTTGTGATCCGATCGACCTAAACGCATATTAATACCAGCTGTAAACAGAGCCTGTGTTTTAATCCCACTTTTCCACAACATGATTTCAACCGAGGACCGACACTGGATTATTTGAAATGTACACTTCACATTCTGAAGCTGTGGATTGATGTGATTAAACCTCTTATGTCTCCTTCAGGTGTCTGTGATCGACACACCGGACTGGTTTCAGTCGGAGAGATCTCCAGAGGAGGTGAAAGCTCAGATCTCCTCGTGTGTGTCCCTGTCGGCCCCGGGCCCTCACGTGTTCCTGCTCTGTGTCCCCGTGGACCGGCCCACTCTCTGCGAGCTCCCGGCGCTGAAGGCCCTCGAGGGAACGTTCGGACCCGAGACCGTACGCCGGCACACGATCATCCTCTTCACGCGCTCCGACCTGCTTCCGAAGGGACCGTCCGGTGTGGAGGCGGTGGAGGATTACATCAGTTCCCAGCGGCCCGAGATGCTGGAGCTGGTGCAGAGATGCGGAGACCGATATCACATTCTCACAACCGGACGGAAAAACATGAATGAGCTCCTGGAGAAGGTGAAGCAGACGGTGAAGGAGAGCGGAGGTAGTTTCTACAACATCTCGCTTTACCAGGAGAACCAGGAGAACCAGATGAAGAGCGTGAGGAGAGTCAGACAGAACCAGTCGCCTAGTTCTCTGGACGCCGTGCGAGAGACTGAGGAAGAGGAGGAGGAGGTGACGGAGAAGAGTATTCGTTTGGATTCATCTGCTCCCGATCGCTCGCTGCTGCGCTCAGTGTGGGAGACGACGAGGTCGGGAGCGAGTCGTGTGCCGAAGCTGCTGTTCGCCGGAGCGCTAACCGGCGCGGCGCTAGGCCTGTTCCTCGCGGGAGCTGTAGGGGGCGCTGTAGGAGCCACGCTGGGGTCCGTGGCCACGGAGGTCGGGAGACGGAGATTCCTTAAACAGAAAACAGAGTGAATCCGGAAATAGACAGTTTGAGCTGCTCTGTGAACTGTAAAATCATTCCCACCTTTGTGGTTTCTTGTATCAGTCAAATCTGTACAAAGGCAACATTTTATTCAAATTTGCTTTATTGGCATGACTGTACATAATACAATATTGCCATATTCATTGCCATATTATATGTGCTGCATATTCATCTTTTAGTTTTGAGTTTTAAAGGTGCATTGTGTAATATTTAGGCGGATCTGTTGACAGAAATGCAATATCATAAACATAACTATGTTTTCAGTGGCGTATAAAGACCTTACATAATGAACCGTTATGTTTTTATTACTTTAGAATGAGGCATTTCTCTCTACACACACCGCAGGTCCTCTTACATCGACATGTTTCTACAGGAGCCCTGAACGGACAAACACCTTTCGTCACTATGTTGTTCTTCGTGTAAAGAAGCGAGCTAAAGTCAGAGAATTAAATACTAACACAATGATGAACAAGTATCAATAATATTTGCAATAACATATCGTTATTTGTCATTTCTTAATTTTTCTCTGTAAAGAAACAGTGTTTAACTGGCTACTCTCTGCTGTCTTAGACGACGACATCACTTCCTGTTGGCCACCGTAACTTCTGTTGGGTGTAATTCACAAACTCACCACTAGATGCCGCTAAAAATTACACACTGCACCTTTAAATGTTTCCACACCACTCTAAATTCAGCTGATTCTTTACCAACAGTTTCATGAACACAAGAACATATCAACACGTTCACTGCATTTTTTTTCAATTCTGTAACCATAAATTTATGTGCACCAAAAATTACATTTTGTGTGTTTATCACTAATTTATCACTAGATGTGTCCCAGCCTAACAAAGCAATATTTATATTGTCATAAAACTGTTAATGTGAACAAATTATGTTCACATGCACATGTATATCTTCACTTCTCCTAAACCAGCTGACCACACTTCATATATATTTATTAAAATATATATTAAACAGAAATATAAGCATATTTTAAAGAAACATTTCTGTGTCCTGATAAAAGGAGGACATTTATTTTAAAACGACACCATTCATATGCTTCTGGGTCTTGCAGTAATAATATTATTTATATAAAAAAGATTCATTTTGGAAATTATGTAGTGACCAAAAAATAAAATTATACATACAACTTTATATTTGTGTTTCTTCTGATGGATGGATGTTCTCTCAACTTTGCATTCCAATGATGTCGATGCTCAGATGTTTCTGTTTTATAAAACTAACATTTTAGTTTTCTAATGCAACTCACATGCAAGCACAATTAAAAACTAATCCTCTGTATGATTTCAGTCAAAGGTTTTCATAATCATGACATGAGAAAAATTCAGCCACCGATGTCCAAACGACTGGTGTTTTGTAAATGGGTTTAAAGTTCCTTTAGAAGCCTTGAAAACTGATTATGGTAAGGAGCATTACATTTCCGACACACGCTTGAGGTGTTTGGCCAATCACAGCGCACCGGGTATGCTGGCCAATCACAGCGCACCGGGTCAGCTGGCCAATCAGAGCACTCTGGGCTCTTCAGTAGGAGGGGCTTTGTAGGAATCAGAGCGTTTCAGACAGACTGGGAATAGAGAAGCTGCAATAATGTACAGTATGTATATATATATGAAAGCGTTGTTACCTATTATATTACACCCAATAAACAAAATAATTAACTTTTAAAGGTGACATATTAGTCACCTTTTCACAAGATGTAATGTAAATATATGGCGTCCCCAGAATGTGTCTGTGAAATTTCAGCTCAAAATACCAGATCATTTATTATAGCTTCTCAAATTTCCCCCTTTTCGGGTGTGAGCAAAAACGCACCGTTTTTTGTGTCCCTTTAAATGCAAATGAGCTTTAGCTCCGCCTCCGTTCAGAAGAGGGCGGAGTCTTTACACGAGCTTCAGAAACTCCAGCAATAACAAAACAGGCCAATCTCACTCATCCAGAATCCCAGAATAACCAGTAGCGAGTGCAGCCTTACGGAGAGACTCAGGAAGAGTTTCTGAATGTTAGTGGAGACATTTCTGTAGTTGTTGTGGAGTTACATTGATCATCTCATCATCATGTTTAACTTCTCCACAAGTGTCCACAGTTCCTGAAGTGTTTATAAGACAGCGGTGACATGTTCTGGTCAATAGTGTTCAGTGCTCGTCTGTGCTCAACCACAGAACAGTTTCAGGCTTTGCTGGATCTTCTGCCATTGCGTTAGAACTGGTCTCTGTTGTCGCTTGTGAAACCTAATGTCGGCTGGTGTGTGTAAACGTGCAGATTAAGGGCCGATTTATATAGCGCTTTTCTCGGCACTCAAAGCGCTTTACATAGAAGGGGGGATCTCCTCAACCACCACCAATGTGCAGCATCCACTTGGATGATGCGACGGCAGCCAATTTGCGCCAGAACGCTCACCACACACCAGCTTACTGGTGGAGAGGAGACAGTGATGAAGCCAATCGGTATATGGGGATGATTAGGAGGCCATGATGGACAGAGGCCACTGGGCAAATTTGGCCAGGATGCCGGGGTTACACCCCTACTCTTTCGAAAGACATCCTGGGATTTTTAATGACCACAGAGAGTCAGGACCTCGGTTTAACGTCTCATCCGAAGGACGGTGCTCTTTGACAGTATAGTGTCCCCGTCACTATACTGGGGCGTTAGGACCCACACAGACCACAGGGTGAGCACCCCCTGCTGGCCTCACTAACACCTCTTCCAGCAGCAACCTGTTTTTTCTCAGGAGGTCTCCCATCCAGGTTCTAACCAGGCTCAGCCCTGCTTAGCTTCAGTGGGCAACCAGTCTTGGGCTACAGGGTGACATGGCTGCTGACAATATTATATTATAAGATGTAATTTTATAAGATGATCCTCTTCATTCGTCAGAAGGAGAGCGAAATCTGATCAGCTTATTTTTTGTCATGCTTGCAGAGAAAGACTCACCAGAACACAGTTACTGGGTTTCACTTTTCATGTTTTCTGGGTTGGTAGAAGCACTGGGACCCGATTATAGCACTTAAAGGGTAAATCTCGCCAAAATGCAACCTAGGGCCTTTTTGTTAATTTACTCGAGGCAAACTTTCGTTTAAAAGCATAATAAGAATGGAAACGCCACTTTTAAGTTTGACCATATTTTCGTTTTAGGTTTTAGAAGCACCGGACCCGATTATAGATTATAGCACTTAAACACGGGAAAAGTCAGATTTGCATGATTTTTTCCCCTTTAAAATAGCATCATATGACCTCTTTAAGAGTTTTATTCTTAAGTTTTACACAATGTCTGTCACAATGTCACGAATCACCGGTTGGGTAACAATGTGTTAGAGTGGTTGTGTGTGTGTGTGCGACCTTGGCCAGAGGAAGTGCTCAGTGTCATCAGAGATGTCATAACCTCTGCAAGCGTGATGAAACTCCAGGTGGCCGAGCGCTGTGCCAGCGAGAGGGTGTGGTACCCATAATGCCCTGCTCCTGGGGCATCAGGGGGTTTATCTCACCGTCACACACACACACACACACACACACACACACACACACACACACACACACACACACACACCAGTTCTCTGCCCCCCCCCCAGAGGCCTCGGTACCAGAGACGGGAAACACTCAAACCTTGCATATCCCTGAACCGTCCCGTCATGTGACACACGCGGGCGTTTGTGGCGTGTCATTCAACCAAGCGTTACGCAAGTCTGCCTTCCTGCATGTGGGCCGCAGGAGTGTGTGTGGCGGATGGGTGAAATGGAGAGGGTGATTTTCACTTTTTCATTCTTCCCATCTTTTCATAACTCGTGGTCCATGTCAGGAAGTCTGTTGGCTGGCGATGAGACAGCAGCAACTGTAGATGCTTCCTGACACCTGATCCGACGAGAGAAATACAGTCAGATACCCACAGATGACCTCTGACCCCCCTCCCCACACACACACAAGCACACACACACGCTGCCACAGCTGAAGTGGGAAAAACACAACACGGCTGAACAGCGTCAGTTTTTCCATCCCGCTCGGATTCTCATGATTCTGTCATGAATAAACTGCATCCGGCTACAGGACGGGCCTTTTAAAAAAAAAAAAAAATGATTTTCCTGTCCCAGCAGTCTATGATGAAAAATCTTGGAAAATCCTAATCCCATCTGACGACAGACCGAGGGACACAATAAGTGACACCGGTGCATGCAACAGAAAAACACACATTTTACAGCATCAGTTGAGATAGTGAGCATGTGACTCTTTGAAGCGTTGCTTAAAGTCAACATGAAATCAAAAAATACTTCTTATATTGCTAGATTTACTAGTGCATATCTTTAAAAAATTCTTTTCTTTTTTTTTTACAAAAATCAAGTGCCTCATAATCAAAACACTGCAGAAAATAATGTTCTTCTTCAGTATTTTTCCATTCCTGAAGGGACTGTGCAACACATTGACTGTTTCTACACGGGATTGTGCAATATACTTTCTACTGCTCTTTTTCTCTTTCTTGCCGCTATGTTGAAAGTTATCTTTACTCAGTGTTTTGTATTGTACTTGTGTAAATTTTACCACAAGGAGTTGCACTTGAATTTCATTGTACAGCTTTCATTGTACGTTTTTCGTCTAATTTTCCACTACAAATATCTAAACATTTTAAAATTAAGATACATTTACTTGAGAAGCAAAATGGCTAAAGATATTAAGTCTTGTTTCCTGAAAAAATGATAAAAATTAAGTGAGTTTATGCTTAAAACAAGAAAAAATATCTGCCAATGGAGTCAGAAAAATACTAATTTTGCTTTGAATTAAGTTTATTAATTTTTTTACCCCATTGGCCGATTTTTTTTTTTTTAAACCAATAACTGAGCATATACTAGTAAAAAGATCTGAGGGCTCAGGGAATGTGAACACACCTGTGTTGATCCACATCCTTGACCCTTTTTGACTCATGTTGATCCCTCCTCCTAAAGTATGTGATCCACAAATTTAACTTTAGTCAAAGTAACACGGATCTTACACTGACAATAACATGGCATGATTTACATGAGATGCCTAATAAAAAACAAACATCTAACCTGGACAACAGAGCTTATTCATAGAATTTGATTTCAATGCTTTTAAAACAGAGTATGAAATACCAAGGTTTTCTGTAATGATGACGTTACATTCCATTAGGAAAAAAGATTCCAAAAGTGACATCGCACCCTCAGATGATGTCACTAACCTTGAAAATGTTGTTCTTGTCAGATCCAGGGATCATTTCATCATCAGAAGCACTCGTTGTATCATCAGGTACTTCGTAAACAACTTTGGCTGGTTTTACAAAACCTGTCTGTCTGGAAACAATCACATTCAACCTGAATAAAGTTTGTATTTTTGTAAGTGTATTTTGTGTTATGTTGATAAAGACCAGTGGTTCGAGCCATTTCCCATCATTCCCAGTGGGTCAGTAACACACCTAATGCTCATCCTTCGCTCGTCATTATCTTACACTAGTGCTAAAAGCTTCCTGGGTTTATTAGGAAGTGAAAATGAGAGAAAGAAATCTGAAACTTATTTTATTCAAACCAAGATCAGTTGAACGCAAGCCACATAGTTGCAACTTCCAAACTGCGAGGAGCTTCACATCATCCAAACATCTAGAGACTCTAGAGACTTAAGAACCCAGTGTGATGTGGATCATGGATGTGAGCTGCCATCATTAGTTCCTCTACGAGACTTATGTCTTCAGTTCAGCTTTAAACAGCGAAAGATCAACACATTATTAAATAATCCAGTCCGAGTGCTTGAGACTGTGGTAGATGTGAAGTTTGAGGTACCCGTGATCGCATGTGAGGAACCCACACACTCTATTTATTCCTCGAAATATCAGAGAGAGGAAATTAAATGGAGAAGTGACACATGAAACATGGACCAGGAACACAAGCCATGAATTTAAACAAGTAAATTCGCTGTAATTCCACACAAAATGGCAACGTTTATACCAAGCGGCATCCGTCCGGTCTCTCTCTTGAATCCAACACGGAAGTGTCTTAAACTGCAGTTCATCCACTGGCCACTAGAGACCGGCTACAAAAGAGAGTCAATCCCATAAACCCTCATGTTGAAATGCCCAACTTTACAGCAGAAAAAAGCATGTTTACAGCCTGGTGCAAAAAGTGGTTTTGGTCTATATAGCTAATTTTGCCCTTCATGACGACTGTGAGGGGGGTGAATATTTTTATAACTCATCTGTTTAAATTATATTAAGCCTTACATTTCTGCATAATTAAGGGCGTGGCCACTTGAGTGACAGGTGGATTGCCGCTGATGTCACTACTAGCCGTTTGTCTGCTGTCTGTTAGCGTTACGTCACCTCAGCTAATCCGCCTCGCAGCCCATTTTCGTTTATCCGGGAGTGACGCTGCCAAGATGGCGACGGCCAGCTCCGCCCACTTTGGGCTTCAAAAATGCTCTTCAGAAACATACGGGTGACGTCACGTCCATGTTTCTATACAGTCTATGGTTTATACGCGCCGAGTGTTATCCAGTGTGTTAGTTTGTGGTTTAGTCACCGCTGGTAAGTGCTTGCTGTGACCGCTAGTATCTGTTCTTGAACTTTCTTCTCCGTGATCCCGGTGTGTTCGGTCTCAACGCCGCAAGTTCGAGGACCTGAGCTTTCCTCGCTGTCTGTGTCCCCGTAACAGCTGGATCCCGACGACACCATCATGGAGTCCATAGAGTCTCTGTTTTTGCGAGACGGGGAGCTGCCGTTTCCCAAATCCTCGATTTCCTCCTTCCTCCCATCCGGACCGTTTGTCGTGTCTTTCCCCTGATCGCTCGTCTGGTCGTTCAGCAGCTCGACGAGAAAGTCGATGTACTTCATGGCGAGTCGCAGAATCTCGTTCTTGCTGAGCTTCTTGTCGGGCGGGTGGGTCGGGATGAGTTTACGGAGCTCGGAGAAAGCGCCGTTTACGTTCTGCTGCCGCCAGCGCTCGCGGCTGTTGGTGAAGACGCGCCGGGCCAACTTCTGAGGAGGACCTGAAGGAGAACCACATGTGAGATACAGTTGCAGGAAAACGTTTGTGAACCCCTTGCAGAATCTGTGAAAATGTGAATAATTTTTAACAAAATAAGAGGGATCATTAGCCTGGTTAAAACCAGACCCTTCTCAGTTGAAACTGAGTGTAGGGTCTGGCGAAGCTATGTAGACAAATCATTTCAAAAGGGGCGTCACCAACCGACATAGCTCAAATTCCTCTGGGTCAATTGGATAGTCATAAAACCAATCAGATCGATGAAGGAGATGACGTATGCTTCGAGTGTTGTTCTTTGCTCCGGTTTTAACGAAAACGGTAAGTTTAAATCGCTCAAAACAGACAAGATTTATATACTGTCTATGATTCGAACGAGTGATGTTCCACGGCGGCATCCATCTTTGTAATGAAATCTCCTTCAGCGTCGCTGCGCTGTCGTCATCATGTAAATCCCTCCCCAAACGTTTCTGATTGGTGCCGCGATTTCGGCGGCACAGAAATGAGTTTGAATGGGCTCTTCTCCAGACTATCCTGGAGAGAGAATTAAAATTCGCCGGAAGTAGTCTGGGTTTTCCCAGGCTAAGGGATCATACAAAATGCATGTTATTTTTTATTTAGTACTGTCCTATTTTAGAGATATTTTACATAATTTGTTTTTACATGTAGTTTTTACCACAAGTAAAAAAAAAAAAGTGCTGAATTTATTAAAATGACCCTGTTCAAACATTTATGAACCACTTAATAAAACTGATTATTACTCCACAAAAAAAAAAAAAACTTGCTGAATTTATTAAAATGACCCTGTTCAAACAATTTATGAACCACTTAATACATCTGAGCACAGAAACGAGGAGTTCATTTGATTTCACTGCAATATAATGTATAATAATGCAATGCGGGAATATTTGTGGGTCCTGATAATGCAAAATGTCTGATGTTACCAGTAAAAAGTGGCCTACGTTATTTTAAATACATCTAGTCAAAGTGAAAGCATGTTCGTCTAAAATAATTCTGTATTTTCAGCTTCAGAATCATGAATATTGTTATTCTGGTGTCTCTATTGTCCTGTGCTTTGAGTTTCCAGCACCAAGTTCAAGCCTATTAATTTACACACACAATGTCACATCAAATTTAGCATTTTAATCAACAGTACATTCTTTTTGTTAACCTTTTACCATATGTCTTGGAGTATCGCAATCGAATCGTGACATGAGGGTATCGTTACACCCCTAATGACGACGCTGAACACAAAACATCCACTGATTTGAAAACAGTCCATGAGTGGAATGATGTACCGTCATTGAGGTCCAGTTCGAAGTGTGCGGACGGCCGTCTCTTCACACGAGCATTACTGAAGATCCCAAAGCTTCCAGACGGTCCGAGGAAAGAGCTGAGGGAAAGAGAGAAAACACAGAAAATAAGGAGACAACTTGAGGAAAAGAAATCTATGAAAGCAATCTGGAGCGTTTGATGAACGTCTTCCACTGATTGGACAAACGTGACGCCTGTCGTTCTGTCCTCATTACAGCCGCACATCTCAGATAGATCCGACTGTATTCTGTCTGTGCTGCTTTGAGACGAAACTCAGGCCCTGTTTACAGCTGGCATTAATATGCGTTTTGGTCGATCGGTTCACAAGTAGATGAGAAAGACACATTCCCGTTTACACCTGGTGTTTTAATCCGTCTCTTTTGTCCACTTTCACCCACTTCTGTCCTGATTTCTTCGAGGAGAGGGTCTATGGGGAGGAAAATGTGTGTTTTTTCAGATCTTTTTGATCTAATGGACAAAATAAGCTCACGCAATTGACATATGAACGCGACTGGAGATGACGGAAAAACACACGGAGAGCATCAGATTTAGTTTCTGCTCTGACAGACTCAAGATCCGCCGAATGCTGTGAGTGTGTGTTAGAAATCGTAAGTGTGTGTTAGAAACACGCTGTGAGTGTGTGTTAGAAATCAGGAATTGTGAGAGAATATTGAGCTTGGGATGTTTTTCCCTTTTAAACCAAACTTGGGTCTCCAGCTGACAAAACCCAGCAAGCAATAGCCGTAATTTCACCGTCTAGTTTAACTATAGGCCCGATATAGTCCAGCTATGAGTAACACACTTCTAGACAAAATAACCCTGAATTTGGTTATCATGGAAGCAAAGTCAACAGTGATTACAAGGTGTTTGGTTTCATTTCTTCACTCATTTCTTCTCCTTGTTTTGATTGATGACTAGTCTATTCTTGGGCTATGGTTTAGATGTCTATTAAATTTTCACTGACAGTCCAAATTTTGCCTTGTTTTAGCCTAGACGTCTGGGCTGTGTTTGGACGGCTATTAGACGTCCTTTAAACGCAAACTTGCTTGCTGGGAGTTTAAATCCTGTCTGGTTAGCATGCTTATCATAATGTTTACGCATTAGACCAGTAGACGGAGAGCAGACGATCTTTAGTGGCTGTTCAAACAGGTTCGATCACATGAGTGTTTACACTACGAAAGCAAAATGCGTTTTCGATCCCTCTGGAAGTGGTGAAACAGAAGCATTTTAGACGCCGTTTACACCTGTATTTACTGTTGTTCACTTGTGATCCGATCGACCAAAATACTTCTTAATACCAGTAGTACCCAGGCCATGAGACTAAGGGAGGTCAAGATAAGCAAGTCACTGGTCTACAAGAGAGCATGAGCATCAAACTAATGAACAATCTGATCTGATGTAAACAAGACCATTGCTATTAACGCGTGCACCGCAGTGAATGATTCCTAAAGTCACGCGTGTTGTTGAGGAGAGTGTGCTGCTACTTTACTAAGTGATCAGATGCTCCATTTTCACCTGCTGGACGATAAAGCCGCTGAAGATGAACATTTACCAACAACCACCAGAACACTGTAGCCAGGTGAACACACGTTGAATCAGGTGTTCATCTGAAATGTGCAGTGCTGCGGATCCTCTAAGATAGGGGTGTCAAACTCATTTTAGGTTGAGGGCCCGATTGGGAAAAAAAAATGTAATCATGTGCGGGGCGAATTACCTTTTTTAAACCTTAGTGCGCTGACAATTATTCTATATTAAAATTAACCATATAAACTACGAAATTAATTAGCAAGAAAACTAGCTGCTCTGTGAAAACTGCATGCATTCGTTTTTTAAAATAATGTTTTATGTAATATCTCTGGTAACACTTTAGTTTAGGGTCCAATTCTCACAATTAACTAGTTGCATATTACAAGGAAATTGGCTGTTTATTAGTATTAATAAAGCACATATTAATGCCTCATTCTACGTTTCTAATCCTACCCCATTCCTAATTACCTTACTAACTATTAGTATTAATAAGCAGTAATTAGGAGTTAATAATGAGAATTGGACCCTAATCTAAAGTGTGCATATTTCTCTATTAGGAATGCCCCGAATATGATTTTTCATGGCTGATTCTGATACATGTTGCTGATTTTTTTTGTTTTTTTTTAAGCAAATTTAT
Source organism: Leuciscus leuciscus (assembly GCF_965113295.1). Taxonomy (NCBI): domain Eukaryota; kingdom Metazoa; phylum Chordata; class Actinopteri; order Cypriniformes; family Leuciscidae; genus Leuciscus; species Leuciscus leuciscus. The sequence continues at coordinate 41,024,996 of NC_138738.1, read as the reverse complement.
TTGTTGTTTATTTGCTCTATAACAGGCCAAACTGGCCTAAAAAACAAACAAACAAAAAACAAAACAAACATCTGTAGTCATATGAAATTAGAGGCAATCCCTACATTTTAATCACAATCCACACAAAGATGCTACAGACATGTACGCATGAGCAGTTCTTTTTTTATTAAATTAGATTGTATAATTTCAAGTTTTAAAGCAGAAACAGAATGGTCTGACTTTTGTCTTGTGAAATTATTCTATAATTATGCTAGAAGACACCTGCACAAAACCAAAAACAGCAGACGGACTGAATGAAAATGCAAATTCACTCTCTGCCAGTAGGTGGCGCTTATAGAACAGCAGCGATACAGCGCTTCCTTGTTTACCGCTTAAACACTACTTTATACAGAGGTAAGAGGACAAGAAAATGCCATCGAAACCATTCTGAAGACAGTTCTCCTTCATAGACACATTAATTTAAACCCCTACTCCCATTTCAATATTTATATTTTTCTTCTTATATTTCACGAACATTGAGCTTTCAGTGCCTGGTACAGTGTTTCTCTGTCTGTGTTCTCCCAGTCTGGTCTGTGTTAACGTCCTGTTTACAGACTTCGTAATATTCCCACACAAATGACATTTTGGTAAATTATTGCAAAGCAGTTTGTGTGCAAGTCTGGAGTAGAGATCGACCAAAATAAAACATCCCGATTTATGACCGGTCGACCGGTGCATTTCCATTTTCTATTATTGTTCAGATCCGTGTCTGGGCCGGATTGGACACCATTGTGGGCTGTGTGTTTGACACCCCTGCTCTAATGGTGTGTTCACACCTAAAGCGAAGCGAAAAATTCGCATTGCGTTACTCGCTCTAGATTACTTGCGGGATGTTTCTTGTTTTTTGCGTCACTTGCGCCAATAAAAACATTGCGTGTCACGCACATCAACAACAACAACAACATTTCTTTCTGCCATTTTGACAGCCATTTCCAGCACTACTTGAGGATGGACAGGTGCCCAGTGCACGGACTTATCAAAAAGCTGTTAACTGATTGGCTAACATAACAACGTGGCATTAAAATTTTTACGTTTGAGTTGAAATTGTTCAACTTGCGCGGAAGACGCGATTGAGGCGAATATCGAGCATTCACAGCAACCGGCTCGCCCAATTCGTGTCATTCGCGTCTTTGCATTGACATTGTATATAATAATTATATTTGCGTTTGGTGTAAACACAGCATAAGACTAGGATTGGGATCCTCTGAGTTTTGTGGATTGTGATTGGGATCCCATTGGGACCCACTCTTTCTTCTTGTCATACGAAGGAGTTTAACTGGTAATAGCTGTGTGTTTGATTCCTAACCTGCTGATGAAGGGGTGTGTGTTCAGGAAGGCTGGCGGCAGGAGGGCCGTCGGGGGTCCAGCACCGGACAGCGAGGACAGATGAGCGAGTCTCAGCTCCACCGGGCCGTGTCGGCTGGCGGGGGGGACCGGGTGCAGGGCCGTCATCGGGGGGAGGGGGGGTTTAGTGTGAGCCAGGCTGATCACCGGGACGTTGGGAGGGATTGATGTGGAGGAGATCGAGGACGAGGACACACGCTGAAGAGCTCCCCGGGGAGGTGTCGTCGTATCCGGCTCGCCTCCGGTGGCCTCCGGTTCAGTCGCGTCCGTACGCCTCTCTCCATCACGAGTCGCATTAGCGTCGGGCGATCCCGTACGAGCAGGACTGGCGTGCTGGAGGACCGACGGGGAGGGTGAGACGGGAGACTCGCTTTTCTCCATCATGACCCGAGGCTGACGAGTTCTCCTGATGATCTCAGATTCTTCTCATCGCTCCTCATGTGGAGGTCTGCAGATTGAGTCGCTTCTTTTAGGACCTAAACAAAAAAGGCCTTTTAAGTTTACAAAGGCAGAAGTCACATTATGATATTATAAAGCACAGATATTATTGGCGCCAATAGCCTCGTGGAAAGCACGCTGATATATAGCGCAACTGCACCATTCGATTCCCAGCTCGAGGTACTTTGCCAATCCTTTTCCCTCCTCTCTCTACCCAGCGCTTTCCTGCCAAATCTCTACTGTCCTATCCAATAAAGGCACAAAAAGGCAAAAAACATAACTTAAAGAAAATAAAAAAGCCCTTATATACAGAATGAACAGGTGTGATGTAATTTTGAACAAAATTGGGTCAAAACAAGTTTCTACCAACAGGAGTGAACTTTTCCGGCAAGTTCCGGAAACTTTTGAAACCAACTCCAAATTACTTTAAACACTTTTGAACTACAATTGGTCCATGGTGATTGCATATGAGATAGGTGTGCTCTGGGAATGCTGTAACTTGGGCCTTAATCTGACCTCTGACCTGTAATGCTGCCTGAATCATGATCAGACACTGTTCGTTCGCTGGCCAGAGGAGAACTGAGCGACTGAGTCTGGTTTCTCCCAAGGTTTTTCCTCCATTCTGTTTTGGTTGCTTGCCACTGTCGCCTTTGGCTTGCTTAGTTGGGGACATTTAATATAATACTCAACATTAATATTGATCTGCCTGCATTGACACCATTATATGAGAACTGAACTGAGCTAGACGATGACATCTATGACATATATATATATATATATATAAATAAATGAACTAAGTTAATTACTTTTTTACATCAAAAATGAACCATCAATGAACTTACTTAAGATGTACTATGATGCCATTTTCTTCTAGATCTGCAGAAACAAACTTTGTTGCATTATTTTCCTGTTTTCACTGTAAAGCTGCTTTGAAACAATCTGTATTGTAAAAAGTGCTATATAAATAAAGGTGACTTGACTTAAAAGTAACGTTCACATGGCGGATGAATTCGGTGTCACTCCACTTCTGGGTGTTTCATCCAGTTCTGCTCCGAGTTCAGACAGACATTCACTGCTGAAAGACTCATTAAATCAGCGTGAACAGATCTGAACTCAACTAGTTTATTAAACCCTGACAGGTCATCTGAGGAGTGAGAAATAAAAAGGCAAAACAAAGAGGAACATTTCCAGACTAAACAGAAAACGTTGGTTGATCATCATGAGATCAGGAGTGACGAGCACAGATGGATCATTAAGAGGATTCACTGTTAAAACTTTACAGGCCATGATGTTAAATCATGCTGGAGTCTTTCTACGTTCAGTACCGCAAAAAAACAATGAATCTGTCAGTATTTGAGATCATCATGAACAGCTGCCATCCATGTTCAAGGTTAGTTGTGATGTTTCCAAACTTATGCGTGAATCATCTGTCAGTCATCCTGCCGTCTAGAGATCAAGACTGACGACAGCCACCGATTGATCGATGGGTCTATCGATATGCCAGACGTGATCAATGAAACGGCTCAGATCTCACACAGACACAGATTCAGCACAGTTCTGCAAACATCGACTGCTATTCCTTACATTCGGTTCCTCTTTCTGTCCAGTTTAACCGAGTGTTTTCATAATGCCTGACTCTCAGAGCGCCTGTAAATCCATCCGAAGAAACACATGTGAAGAAGGTCCATGCGTTCTCAGATGGTCACTCGCAGGAGACCTCACATATTTCACCGGTCAGGTTTTTTTCTGACGTTAAACGTCTGTCGTCGAGTCTTTGATGTCCATGTCAGGTTTCAGGAACTTTATCATCAAAGAAGTTCCAGAACAATCAGAAAATCCCAGTTTCATATGCAAGACGAGAGTCAGTGGAGCTGAATAACTGAGTGAAGTTCTCCAGAGCGTCTGAAGCCGTGCATCAGATCATCTATAATCAGAAAGTGTGATGAAGAGCTGCTGTCACTCACCGTGTTTGTGGTCACTTTCTCCGTCGTCGATGCGTCTCGTGTTCACGCCGTCTGCGAAGCGATCACACACACACACACACACACACACACTCTCCTTGCACTTCCTTCCCGTTCCTGAGCGCTGCTCTCCACCAGTTTCTCCAGTGAGGTTTAGAGATGCGACTGCAGGAATGGCAGGCGACTGGAACATGTGCTGATGTAAAAGTGATGCCCTCCCCCCCTCCATCACCAACACCAATACACATGGTGCTCTATACATATATTATAACTATGTAATAATTATGTAGCAAGTAATCCAGATTCGCTATCATCTGTTCACACACCTGTTGTGTCGTTACGCTCGAGCAGAGATTTTGTGTGAGAAATTTTACAGTTCACAAACACTCAAATTGCATGTAATCATTAGTGAATGAGGACCAAGACTGTAAAAAATGCTGCAGAAACTTAAGATAACTGAGTGAGTGCGCGCGTGTGTGTGTGTGTGTGTGTGTCTGTGTGTGTGTGTGTGATTGAGAGTGTGTATGTGTGTGTGTGTGTGTGTGTGTGTGTGTGTGTGTGTGTGTGTGTGTGTGTGTGTGTGTGTGTGTGTGTGTGTGTGTGTGTGTGAGTGAGTGAGTGTGTGTAGCAGCTGTGTTACGGTCGGTCGACTGCAGTTTGCCGCCACGTCTGTGGAGATTTGCCTCAGGGTTAAATTAAGATTATGAGTTTAAACCGCACTGAGAAATGCTTCTCTTCATTTCCAAAAATATACGACCATCTTCAACGTTCAGTCAAACACACAGTGGAGCTTCAACAGTGAATCTGCCTTCATTTCAAGAGTTTCAAAACTCTTAAAACCTTAGTTTTCACAAGGTCAATGTCTCAGGTTTAAAGTCATCGATGCTTGTTTTCGCTTACAGTAGTTTTATGTTGGTTTCAGATGTTCAAATTGTCTTCAAAAAAATTTTTTCCTCTAAAATAACTTCCAGCATTATATCATCATCACAAAACAACAGGGAGCGAGAAACTAAG
>NC_138738.1:41010830-41020000 GCF_965113295.1 Leuciscus leuciscus | reverse complement strand
ACACACACACACACACACTTATTGTGCAATATTTAAACTTTTCTTGCTAACTCACACTTGCGCTCGACACACATTTCCTCCATCCATGTAAACACTATTGTGTGTCAGAGATACAGATCAGTGAGGCTTAATTGTTTAGAGCAATACAAGTGTGTGTGTGTGTGTGTGTGTGTGTGTGTGTGTGTGTGTGTGTGTGTGTGTGTGTGTGTGTGTGTGTGTGTGTGTGTGTGTTTGTATTTGTCTAAGTGTGTCTGTGAGTGCGTGCGTGAGAGAGTGAATGTGTGTGTGAGTGTTTGTGTGTGTGTGTGTGAGAGAGAGAGAGAGTGTGTGAGACAGTGAGAGAGATTGTGTGAGTGAGTGTCTCTGTGTGTGTGTGTGTGTGTGTGTGTGTGTGTGTGTGTGTGTGCCATCAGTGTTTAGATGAGGTTAGTCATTCTTCTTAATTAGTGTTGTTTACAGAGTCTCTCATCACTAGTTCTAGTGCTGTTAGTGATGAAACCTTCAGTACTAAACACTGAAATACACATCAGATTATAAACACTACGCATAATACACTTGCCGACTTTGTAAATGGTTACAGATGAAAACTTTCAAAAACCCACAGCTCGTTGCTCTGAAACACATGAAAATGATCGGCTCAAAATATCAAACGTCTAATTTTATCCGACCGGATAGAAAACAAAAAACAAAAACAAAAAAATAAATAAAATAAAAACAATCTCTTCATCATACACTGGGCAATTTAGTGTTAAATCTGTCAAATCCGACTAACCAACATGTGCTGATTGACTTCCACCAACTAGCGTAACTCGTCCAGACTGCAAATTGGGACAAAGAATCAGTACAAATAAATAGTGTATTCCAGCCTTAAGATGTTAAAGTTGAGTGTGTGTTTGAGCTCCAGACATGAATGATTACTCAAATCACGTGTTGTTGTCGGGGAGTGTGTTGAGGAGAGTGTGTTGAGGAGAGTGTGTTGCTGCTTTACTAAGTGATCAGATCCACCATTGAACAAATCATAGAACAACAACAACAACAACAGACCAGTTATACAACCCTAGAGACCAGATGGCAACCCCATAGCAACACCCCGGCAACCACCCACAACACCCGAGCATTCCGAAACAACGACATCTAGTTAACGTTATTCTTACAAAATATGATTTATAGTTGAAATGTCACTATGTTGAAATGTCACGATTACGGAAGTTTGTTTCTGCCATGGAATAAAAACTAAAATGATAATTGTGACTTTTAATCTCACAGTTCTGAAGGAAAAAAAGTCAGAAATGTGGGAGTCGCAATTATGTTTAATTGTGAGTTTTTCACAATTCTGATTATTTTCGAGTTTCTCAATTCCGAGAAAAAAAACAACAGAATTGCAAATTTATGACTCGCAATTCTGACTTTATTTCTCACAGTATTTTCATACAAATTTGCAATTGCAAGTAACGAGTAATAAACTCGTAATTGCGAGATTAAAAAAAAGTTACCTGGAAACAAGCTTCCATACACGAGACTACAGTTTTCAAATATCAAATCCTACATTTGATTAAAAACATCAGCCGACTTTAAGCCAACAAACATGACATGATTCATGACTATGAAACACATCAGAAACATTATGAAGCATATGTGGACTAAACGAACTCAAGAGTCGTGCGGTTTGATAAGATGCAGAAACCACTGTACAATTAACTATATCCTTGACAAGCTGCTCTTGTGTGAAAAGGCGAGAGAATCAGACTTTACGAGCGCAGTCATACAAGCAACAGCCTAGAAACCAGCTGGCAACCCCATAGCAACACCCTGGCAACCAGCCACAACACCCTAGCATTCCGAAACAAAGAAATCTATTTAACGTTATTCTTTTAAAATATGATTTAGAGGTGAAGTGTCACGAGTACGGAAGTCTGTTTCTAAAAAACAAAAAGCGTAATTGCGACTTTTAAATCTCACCATTCTGAAGAAAAAAGGCAGAATTACAAGTTATACACTTGCAACTGCACGAAAAAAAAATCTTTCGCAATTAACTTTAATTGTGAATGTCTGATTATTTTTTCCCTGGCAATTTTGAGTTTCCTCAATTCTGAGAAAAAAAAAAACAATTGCAAATTTATTACTCGCAATTCTGACCTTTTCTCACAATTGTGAGAAATTCGCGAGTTATTATTTTTTTAACTTTTTTTTTGTTAAGCTTCCATACACAAGACTATAGTTTTCAAAAATCCTACATTTGATTTTTTATCCACCAAACATGAAATGATTCATGACTATGAAACCCATCAGAAACATTATGAAGCATATGTGGACTAAACAAACTCAAGACTCGTGTGGTTTGATAAGATGCAGAAACCGTTGTACGATTAAATATATCCTTTACGCGCGGCTGCTCTTGCGTTTAACAGTGAGAGAATCAGACTTTACAAGCGCTTGCGTGTTCAATCCAGATTCATTCAGACGACACATCAAATATACAGCCAAACCAAAAATTATTCAGACACCAGATAACATTTTTGATACTTTTTTACTAGTGGGTGCCGGACACTATAGTTCATTTATGTAAGTGAGGATGGCTAAATAAAAGTAAACTGTGACATATTATACCCAAAAAATTATTCACACAGTGACTACCAGTAACATTTATAAACATTTGGGACCAAAAATTATTCAAACACTTTAACTTTAACTTACTTTTATTTGAACCTGACCATGTATTACCAAAGTGTTTTACCTTTAATTGCTAATGCGACCTTTTTACACCACGGACTGAACAAAATGAAGCATTGCTTGGTGATTGGTTGAGCTAAACTGGTATTATCTAATTGTGTAGTTAAATTTAACAGCTGACAGATATTCAAAATAATTCATGTGTGAGACAGTCTAACAGAAGGACGGACAAAACCAGTCAAATATCAACTGATTTGATAACTCTGAGTTCTTGCCATATTTTATTAACATTTTCTAAACTATAGCGAATAAACTGTGATAAAGTGATGGACATTAATGTAATGTTGAAGGTGTCTGAATAAATTTTGGTTTGACTGTAAATCATTACATTGCACCCCATCGGTCAGCGCTCGCTGAGAACGAATGGACTTGTACAGATAAAGCTTGTGTCTGCTCTGGTGAGCACCGAGTACCCAGGATGCACCTGGAGCAGCAGAGGCAGGAAGTCAGCGACAGCTGCTTCCTGTCCACACTTCCTGTTGGAGCGCTCGGGGCGGGAGGGTTTGGCGAGACCGTCGGCCATTTTCCAAACAGGATATATCTGCCGCGGTCACAGGTGTGAGTGCACGAACGCTCATTATTCATAACTCATTTCTTAATACGCTGTGAAGGGGCCGCCGGGTTTCCGATTAACGAGGTGGAGCCGATGGGACAGGGCCAAAATCATAAAAGCTTTAGCATCGTTCAAAAGGACAACAGGAGTTCAAACGTACAACTTGAATGATAACGTGTTGATAAAGACGGGGTTATTTAAAGTGCCCTATTATGCTATTATTAAAGGGTCCTAATTGTGTTTTGGCGTCTCCTACAACAGGTTTACAGGCAAAGGTCAAAAAACACTTTAATTTTCTCATAATCTCCACTGCAGCATCAGCTCTTTTCTCTCAGTGTCTGAAACGCTTCCATCAAAGATTCAGTCTCTAAACCCCGCCTCTCTGAGAGCTGCTCTGCTCTGATTGGTCAGAAAGCAAACGCTCATTATCATATCTGAATCTCAGCTCTTTGATACACAGTGATACGAACAGTAACGATGATGTGGGTTTTACCGTATCAATCTCAAAGAGCGTCTTCTCGACATGAACAACACGAACCAAACTCTTCCAGTCTCAGATACAATGACAGTGATTGAGGGCGGGGCAAAGAGACGCTGTTCAGCCAATCAAGACCTTTATGCAAATGAGTTTCAAGCCTATGTAGGTTCAGCAGGAAGTGAGACTGGAATTACTGACGGCTCGTTTCAGTTCAGAATCGCTTTTAGAAAAAAACTAATTTATCTGCACTTTGATCTTTGAAACTTTGCAGACCTTTTACATTCACAAACAGCTGCATTATACACTGCATGTATACTGTTAAGGGCTGATTTCATGAGGAATCAGATTGTTCTTGATAGTCGAGTTCAGTGAAACACACTGCAAACTTTCAGAGCATTTACTGAAACCAAATGGTAAAAACAACTTCGCCAATTTTCGGACATAATGCATATAAACATATGTTTCTGACACACGACAGAACCGAGTATACATCCAAGAAGTCTGAAATGTGAGTGAACATTAGACATCTTATGATTCATTGATGCTCTCCGATATTTGAATGTACTGAATGTTTCCTCGGGTTTTACTGATAATGAAGGATGTCAGTCATGACCCGTCAGGAAGGACATCGTGTTCCTCTATAAACCTGGCAGCAACACACACACACACACACACACACACACACACACACACACACACACACACACACACACACACACACACACACACACACACACACACACACACACACACACCATGCAAAATAAAATAAATAAAAATCCTTGTAATTGTGTAATTGTGCAAAAAAAAATGTAATTTCTCGCTGCCCTTCCCACAATGAGAAATTTGGGAGCGAGCACAAAACTAAAAAGCATTGAAATATAATTTTCCCTTCTATATTCTTTCTATCATCATCTCTCCTTCACAGCTCCTTACATTTCAAACTCAAATCTAAACAAATCTAAGCAAACACAACCACTGCGGTTCTGATCTGGGACCTGAACATAATAAACTGGCAAAGAGCAAAGGAACAAACACACTTGTAGAGGGGTCATGAACTGAGAAATCAAATTTTCCTTGATCTTTTGGCATTCGAGGTCATTGTACTATAAAAACATCCTGTAAACTTCAGAACTCAAAAGTTCCTCGTTAGTCCAAAGACAGCTTTTAGGAGAGAAGAGCAATACAGGATCACTGGACTAAAAATAACATTACCTTCCAAAGGATCCTAATGCTAGGAAAGAGCTTATTTATTTCAACTATGTGAATGTCATCGCTGCAAGCGTTCACGCGACAGGAGTCGATCTAAATATAACGCCATAATCAACACTTCACGATTAGTTCATCTTGGAGCTGTAATAGTAATGTAGTAAAAGATTTGAGAGTTCCACATGTAGTACTCATTTCATATGCAAAGATGTTAGCCAATCACAGGAGTGGGCGTTTACATTGAAGACACACCCCTTCTAACAGTGTTCAAATCAGAGGCTAAAATCAGGATATATTTCTAAATTCTGACAATTTTTTATATATACTAACAATATCAGTGCACTTCTGGAAACATAAAATGACCCCTTTAAAAGAAAAGGGTTTGTAAAATGGCACTTTTAGGGATCATTGTAAGAATTCAGTTTTAATAAATTTTGCTTTAATTCATTTTTACTTGTTAAATTTTATGAATTAACAGCTAGTAAACAATTTAACACTAATAAATATATATATATATATATATTATGCATGCAATCATTTAAGACATTTCTCTTTATATAGAGCCTTTTTGGCATAAAGAGTTCTTTAAAATAGAGTCACAGAACCGTACTGAACATTGGGAACATGTGAATCTGAACTGAATCATCCTCAGATTACGCAGGCGGACGAAGAGCAACTTGGAGCGTCTGGTTTTGAGATTTTTGGCCAAATTCTCCTTAATTCTCATCAAATGCCAGAACCGATTAGTCATATTTAAAGCAGAACGTTTGAGTTACGCTCACAAACCCAACTCAGCACACACACATAAACCAGCTGATTCTATCATCGGCGAGGAAACATTAGTCACCATGAAATTAAAATTGACAATTCTTTTTTTCTTTTTTTTATGGAACATGTTTATTGTAAATGACTTATGGATGCACATAATTATTGTTTTAATAATCTTGAATCAGAATAACTTCTTGCAGCATCTCTTCTCTGATGACGAGGGCGGGGCAACCTGTCACTCACATGAGATCAGCCAATAGCAAACCACAACCATCCAATCAATTCCCAATGAACAAAATCAAGCCCCGCCCACATTTGTTCTTGTTCCAGAAGCGTTTCACTCGGATATACGGAAGAAAGAGTGACTTTAATATTAATCTACATACATCATGACGTGATTCATGTCGAACTGAATTAGATAAAGCGTCTAAGTAATGTTTAAGAAAACACTGACAATAGAGCACTATAATAAATACAATTTAATATATTTTATTCCCGCACAGAACAACCTCTGAACACAAACACATGTGATGGTCAGCTAGTGGAAAAACAAACCAGAGAGATGACTGTGACCAAAGAAAATACATTAATCAATAAATAATTCATTAATAAATATGATGTCACAAACAAGAAAAATGGGGAAATTAAATAAGTGAACAATCAATGGTCATGTACAGCACGAAACTGAACAGCTCGAGTTGAAATGGCTCCAGCAAATCAGTCCGTTCACAATAACAGCCCCTGAGAAAGATTCAGTGTGAATCACATCTACACACACGTTCAGATGAAGCGTCACACGTTCATCTCTCAGAAACGCTCAGATCTGAGAGCGTCCGCAGATGTGAAGATGACGGTAATGACAGTCCTACCAGCTGCCGCCCTTCAGCTTCAGGGCGTCTCCACATTTCTGACACTGTGAGTTGGTGTTCGCTTCTTTCTTCGGGATGTTCCAGCACTGCTGACATCGCACGCGATATTTCTTATACCTGCAAAAAACATAAATAAACACAAACAAATGTAAACAGAAACGATTGATGTCTGGATAAAAATGACCCAGGTCATCTCCGCATCTCCGGCCGGAAGCAATTACCGAACCGGTTCTGGATGTTTATCACACTAACGTACATATTATGCGACAGCAAAAAAAAAAAAAAGTATTATGAAGGCTATATTCAAATAAATTGATAGCATAACATTTTCTTCAAAACTGTATCTACATTTTTGATGCCTGTAGGATTAAAATGTAATGCTTTTTAATGCTATTTAAGGCCTTAATTTTCACAAAATCCATTTAATGGCTTTTAGAGAGAGACTCAACTCTCAAACAAATGCGAATAAAATAATCACAGCCTTTGCCAAATCGCGTGCGGTTTCATTGCGACTAATCGTGCAGCTCTAGTGTGAACGGAAACTCTAGTGTGAACGGCCTTAAGACTGGGAACATGAATCCACATGCGGCGAGAGTTTCCTCACCTGATCCCACAGGCGTTACAGAGCGGCGTCCCGTCTTCAGCGTCTCTCCAGAGAGGAGTCTTCCTCGTACAGCACGACGCACACATCTTACTCCCTGAGGAACAAACACACCAGAACTGATCATTTCATCATCGCCACAACACTAACACTCAGTGTGACTCTACAAACACTGAGACCCTCAACAACCCTCTGAATAAACGCTTATAACTACATATACATTTATGCATTTTGGCAGATGTTTTTATCCATAGCGACTTGCATTTCAAGGTACACATTTACATTCTCATCAGTTCTTGCTTTCCCTGGGAATCGAACCCCATGACCTTGGCATTGCAAGCGCCAGCACTCTACTGTTTGAGCTACAGGAAAGCTTGATTGTTGCATATAATGAGATATACAGTAATAGTAATGAAGAGTCAAGGGTCCCTCTGTCAATCTTCTTTTTGGGAACACAGTGTGTGCTTTATTTACACATTCACATAATTGTAAACATTTCGGTGGGTGGACATCACTAGCATTCCGCCAAAATAAACGATTGAGGATTTGAAATGATAAAAGCTCAAGAGTTTAAACGTCTGAAAGTGAAGAATTCCAAATTGTGACATTAAAACAAGCATAATCTGTAAAGCTGCTGTGAAAAAATATAGATTAAGAAAATCAAATCAAATAAATGAACTGAATATATTTTCATATTTTTGTATCTGTTAATATTAATTAATGGACCTGAGCTGACATTAACTAATAATGAACAACTAACCTTAATAAACACTAGAATAAATATCTTGCTCATTGTTAATATTAGTTAATGCAACAATCAACGTTAACTAATGACACCTTATTGTAACGCTATATAAACAAAGGTGAGTTGCAACAAGTTTGATCAGTATGAGTACTAGAGCTAGTGATGAGCGAGTGAGCGGCACTAACGAGTGTGTGAGTGTGTGTGCGTGAGCGTCGCGCGCCCTCTGGTGGATGTGTCTGGTACTAGAGCTAGTGAGTGAGTGAGTGAGTGTGTGTGTGTGCGTGAGCGTCGCGCGCCCTCTGGTGGATGTGTCTGGTACTAGAGTGAATGAGTGAGTGAGTGAGTGCGTCGCGCGCCCTCTGGTGGATGTGTCTGGTACTAGAGCTAGTGAGTGAGTGTGAGTGAGTGGTGAGTGAGTGAGTGAGTGAGTGAGTGAGTGAGTGAGTGTGAGTGAGTGTGAGTGAGCGTTGCGCGCCCTCTGGTGGATGTGTCTGGTACTAGAGCTAGTGAGAGTGTGAGTGAGTGAGTGAGTGAGTGAGTGAGTGAGTGAGTGAGAGCGTCGCGCGCCCTCTGGTGGATGTGTCTGGTACTAGAGCTAGTGAGTGAGTGAGTGCGTGAGCGTCGCGCGCCCTCTGGTGGATGTGTCTGGTACTAGAGTGAGTGAGTGAGTGAGTGAGTGAGTGTGTGTGAGTGTCGCGCGCCCTCTGGTGGATGTGTCTGGTACTAGAGTGAGTGAGTGAGTGAGTGTGTGAGTGAGTGAGTGAGTGAGCGTGAGCGTCGCGCGCCCTCTGGTGGATGTGTCTGGTACTAGAGCGAGTGAGTGAGTGAGTGAGTGTCGCACGCCCTCTGGTGGATGTGTCTGGTACTAGAGCTAGTGAGTGAGTGAGTAGGTGTTTCTCAATGTCAAGGATACTTCCTTGGCAGGACTGGTCCTTACAAGTCACTTCCTTCAGGGGCTAGGCGAGGCTCCTCTTAAGCATTCGGAGAACACGTAAATTGAACAGGCTAGCAAGTGCACGTCATTGCGTCATTACGTCAGTGAAAATGAAAAACAGAGCGTTGCTATGGACGCAGTTCTCTTCACTCAGGCAATATAATCGTTTTTAAATCAATAAACTCCTTTTTAATCATATTGATTATTTGACTGTCAAGTGTGTTTAAACAGTGCGGGTAAATTTGACCCATAACATAATGGATGTAATTATTTTTTTAAACAA